>NC_079443.1:49739979-49949979 GCF_903798145.1 Danio aesculapii | reverse complement strand
TATACCTAACTAAGCAGAGACTGATTATTTTGTGTACATGTACCTATTCAACTGTACTTAATTATCCTAATGTTGTTTATGTTATGTTATTTCTAGACTAATATCAATACACTTTGGAAGGAAGCTCCAGTCTCCTCATTTATTGTGTCCTGACCGACACCCAGGATTGTTTGCTGGAAAATATTAGAACTAGAGCCTAGCAGTTTCCTTTCCTCTCCAACAAGTAATTTGCATATATTTACACATAAATAAACATTTGCTCACAAAATAATATATATAATACATATTTTTTTCAAGTGTACACCTCATAGAGAGATTAAAATGTGCTGAGTGCACTAAGCAGTTAAGCAGTTAGTGGTAAACGATGGAGATTCACCAGCTGCATGGCCCTGTCGATGAAAGACACCCCAAGAGTCTGTGGCTCCAGATCCATGGTCACATTATCACCTGAGTGAAAGGACACTCCATTCCCAGTGTCTCCAGACTTCACCAGACTGCTCAGACTGCAGAAAACACATCACATCTCAAGCACTCGAAAGCTGACTTTTGCATTATAATCAGTGGATAATACAAGTCAAAATGAATAGTTTTCCTCAACAGCTGACCACCAAATTGAATATTAATGCTAACAATAAGTATGTTTACATGCACATCAGTAATTAAATGGAATAAGTATGTTTACATGGACATCAGTAATTAAATGGAATAAGTATGTTTACATGGACATCAGTAATGAAATGGAATAAGTATGTTTACATGGACATCAGTAATTAAATGGAATAAGTATGTTTACATGGACATCAGTAATGAAATGGAATAAGTATGTTTACATGGACATCAGTAATTAAATGGAATGAGTATGTTTACATGGACATCAGTAATGAAATGGAATAAGTATGTTTACATGGACATCAGTAATTAAATGGAATAAGTATGTTTACATGGACATCAGTAATTAAATGGAATAAGTATGTTTAAATGGACATCAGTAATTAAATTATTTGCCTTAATGTGAATAAGACAATAATATGATTAAGGTGTTTTCATGAGTTGCTTTTTAAATGTTCCTTTCATGATCCTGTTATACATGTTATAGCACATAATTCGATACATGTCATTAAATTGCTATCCACATTTCCTCTCGAGTTTCATGTAATTTTCGGATGTTTCAGTTTTAATTTTTCGGATTTAACTGCAGTTTGGCACTTTCACTTTCATTCAGGAACATTTTATTAATGCCCCCCTGTGACAAACTGAGGTATTGACAGGGCCAGACGGAATCTGCGGACGTTTTTTGCTATTTCTGCTGGGATTTCTGTGGAATTATTTTGGGAGTATCATAACTAAAACCCTAATATGTAAAATAAAAAGTAATATCTTTTTAACTTCCTTTTTAACTTTTATTTAATGTTCGAATCCAATTAGATTCACTTTATTTGGTAAACAAAGCAAGTCTCATATAATATCTCTACTAAAAGACAGAAAATATTACTGTACAAACTGCATTGTACATAAATCAGATGAACATTTTCATATTAGTCAATAATGTTACTGTAATTAATATAAAAACTTAATAAAATTTAGATTTACACACATTTACTCAAGTAAATAAACAATTAATGTTGAGCTAAAAATCTGTGGAATTCTGCGGAAAATCTGTGGGATTCTGCACGCGCAGACTCCATGTGGGCCTAGGTATTGGATGAAAGTATGAAGTAAGGACTGCTGGAAGAGTGTTGTTTTAATGGAATTTGATGCCACATGCCAAACTGAAAAAAACCCCTCTGCATTTCACCATGCAGGTGTCTGTGGTCCTTCACTGACTCGCTAGGTGCTGAGAATAGTGTCAAACAGGTAATACTTTGATTAAGGTATTTACATGTATTGCACTTCAATAATGCCACTAAAATAGGCATACTCCATATGTCTTAATCTGATTTCTGTTTAGTTCAATTATGACTTTAGTCGGATTAAGGTCATCAAAAATCTAAATCTACAGACTCAGAGTATTGTCTTAATCGCATTAAAATTAGATTATTAGATTATTAGTGTCCATGTAAATGTACTCAATGTCTGAAATTGTGATATGTTTTAGTGTGATTATTAAATGGGATTTTACTATGGTTATTATGTAAATATGTATTCTAATGAGTATAATAACGGTGTTTCTGTATAGGCCTGTTGCTATAAATAATTTTGGTTGTGCGATTTTTTTCGCCACTGACTCTATTATTATTATACAACAGCATCATTTCTGTGCTAATCATTTCTTTACAGCATTTCCTATAATATTGTCTGAAAGCCAAAAGTCTTATTCCTCTTAGTTAGGCTAAAGAAAACCTCCCTCCCCTTTGGAACAGACACGAAAATGACAATTTCAACTTAAACAATTTCCAGCCTTCAATGCTTTGGTGCATAGATTTAAGCTTGGTCTCAATTTGAAAGAAGCCAGATGTCAGATTGTAGCTGAAGTGAAAAACAAACAAACAAAATAGATGTATATTTTCATTATATTACATGAAATATGTATTTTACAAAAACTGTTTAGCCTAGACATAAAATCAAAGCTAAATATCTAAACAAATTATATTGCAAATTTAAAATTGATATCTAAAAAAATTAGCTTCAGTAAGATTTTGTTTGGCCGCAGTACCAAACGTGACCACAAGTTGACATTCAGTTTCCGTTTGTGAGCATACAAGGTCGCCCCCTATGTTTTGAGCATTATGAACTGTATTTTTTCATACTTTTGACAATATTTGTAAAGTAGACATACAAATCTAAAGTAGTATGGGAGGTTTTGGTGGTATTTGATTTGAATATATCCTCTAAAAACATAAAAAAAAGTATAATTACATGTAAATTGCTGTAGCAAAGTAATGCTCTACATCTCTGATTAGTATGCTTCAATTTATTTCAATTCAATTCACTTCACCTTTATTTGTATAGCGCTTTTACAATGTAGATTGTGTCAAAGCAGCTTCACATAGAAGATTATAGTACATTGAAAACTGAACTGACACCGTTTCAGTGTTTAAGTTCAGTTCAGTTTAGCTCAGTTCAGTGTGGTTTAATATTCACTACTGGGAGTCCAAACACTGAACAGCAAATCCATCGATGTGCAGCTTGTTGCAAATGAATAAATAACTGTTACTAAGTAACATCGACCAAAAATCAGTGTTTGTGATTTACCTGGGTAGTTTAGGCATTGACGGGATGAGAGATCCAGTTCTCCTGTAGTTGAGGAAAACTCCCACAACCAGAGCTCCAGTCACCAGAATGATCACTACTGCTAACAGCACCGTCACGGCTAAACACAAACAACATTAAAGACATGTTAGCGCACTGAAGAGCAGCTGTGTAGAGGAATCAGACTGGACCAATGACAGCTGTTAAAATACTGTACGTGTGTAATGGTGTTCACTCAACATTTAGAATGAGAGCAGTATATAATGAATGAACTGGTACGAGTGTGGTTACCTGTGCCAGCGGGAGCTCCTCTAGACTTGCCCATTTCACAGTAACTACCAGAGTAACCGTACGGACACCTGAGGAGGAAAACCCTGAGCGTTACAGACAAACTACAGAGCATTGGATCTATTTATCCATCCATCTCCCCATCTATGTCTCCTTCTTTCTATCTTTCTATCTATACGTCTATTCATACGTCCATCTATTTATCCATCAATCAATCTATCTTTCCATCCATCCATCCATCCATCCATCCATCCATCCATCCATCCATCTATCTCCCCTTCTTTTTATTTACCCATCTATCCACCCATCTCTACATTTATCTATCCATCCATTTCTTTCTTTCTTTCTTTCTTTTTATCCATCCATCCATCCAAAACTGCAGAGCAATTCACAGAGCATTGGATCTATCCATCCATCCATCTATCCATCCATCCATCCATCCATCCATCCATCCATCCATCCATCCATCCATCCATTCATTCATCCATCTCCCCTTCTTTCTATTTATCCATCCATCCAAAACTCTAGAGCATTTCACAGAGCATTGGATCTATCTATCCATCCATCTCCCCATCTATCTCTCCTTCTTTCTATCTTTCTGTCTATCCATCCATCCACCAATTCATCTATCCATCTGTCTTCCCTTTTATCTATCTATCTATCTATCTATCTATCTATCTATCTATCTATCTATCTATCTATCTATCTATCTATCTATCTATCTATCTATCTATCTATCTATCTATCTATCTATCTATCTATCTATCTATCTATCTATCTATCTGTCTGTCTATCTATCTATCTATCTATCTATCTATCTATCCATCCATCCATCCATCCATCCATCCATCCATCCATTTCCATTCATCCATATATTTATCCAATATTTTAACTTCATGGAGCACGTATCACAAAACCAATAAAACTGTAAATCTCCATTATGGATAATCCTTGTCAGAAACTGTAGAGTAAACAGCAGCTCTCGACTAGCATTCAGACTCACTTGCACTTGGGTAGGCCTCCTTCATCAGTGAAGCACGTTCCTCCATTCATGCATCTGCATGCAAGCGGCATGGACACCTCGACCTCAATGGCTGCGGTGCGGCGGACGATCAAACACCACAACAGCAATGTAACACAGCCACAATATCAGACCACAACACCACACACATTTCTACAGCACTCGAGTCTAACAGTGCTCCGCTCACCATTTATGAGGTGAAAATACTGGTTAACTTTAAGCTGAAAACTGGTATTTAACTTGCATTTTAAGATGAATACCTAACCCTAACTTGCAAAATTTAAAGTAAAACAGTATAAACTGCCATGGTAAAGACAAAGTATATTAGTTATTAGAAATTAATTGAAAAAACTATTATGTTTTTAAATGTGTTGAAATAAATCTTCTCTCCATTAAACAGCACTTGAGAAATATTTAAAAAAATATACAAATTTCACAGGATGGCTCATAATTTTGTTGTTAAATGTATATAGTAATATTGATGAATGAGTTTTCTGAATCAATTTTGTCAGATTGAAATCGATAGCCAATCAAACGGAGCACTGCTATTTGAGTCTACACATCACATGGCAGTAATGCAGTGTTCATTTCGTCAACAAAAGTTACAATAAAAAATGTTCATAGCCTATAGTGTAAAACAAACAGGAACTTGACAGATCTGCTGCGTCAGTAATGTGACTGAAAACTATCATTGTGTGCACTCATCTAATGAATGAACAACGCAATAAAAATAAATGTTGGTTAGTTTTCAGGCTAAATTCTTTTAGACCACATTTTAGTCTCATCTTTTTTCCATCAATGATCCTGCATGCTGATGTAGTCACTGTTAGTATCTAATAGGGGTGTGAACCTACACTGGTCTCATGGTCCAGTTCGGTTCAGTTACGATTATCACTTCAACGATTTGATTCAATTCGATATCTCGATTCGTCACGGTGGGTTGATAATGCTTTACATACACAATTTTATATTTAACCTCACAACACAAGAATGTATATCATCTTTTAATACAAGCAGTCAGATACACACACTTTATTAGGTACACCTTACTAGTACCGGGTTGGACCCCTTTTTGCCTTCAGAACTGCATTAATCCTTCGTGGCATAGATTCAACAAGGTACTGGAAATACTCCTCAAAGATTTTGGTTCAAGTTACTGTTGCATTTCTGTCAGCTGGAACCAGTCTGGCCATTCTCCTCTGACTTCTGGCATCATCAAGGCATTTGCAACAACAGAACTGCCGCTCACTGGATGTTTTCTCTTTTTAAGACCATTCTCTGTAAACCCTAAATGGTTGTGTGTGAAAATCCCAGTAGATCAGCAGTTTCTGGAATACTCAGACCAGCCCGTCTGGCACCAACAACCATGCCATGTTCAAAACTGCTGTGGCTGGTGAGTATATGAACTGTACTTTATATTTTACCCGCTCAAAGAAAACACTCAAACACAAAACAAAACTCAAGTACAGGCACAGAGGACAACAAGAGCAATTTATATACAATAAACGAATATAAATATTGACCCTGCTTGCTTTGTCCAGCGAGTTCTTAAAAGCCTATGATTGGTCATTGTGTTCATGAGCTCAACAGAAAATGCTGTGATGGGCTCTAATGTTTAACGCTGTTCACTGAGCAGTGACATGGATACTGATTAAGTGCATTAATTTACTGATCGTAATTTTAAAACAAAAATGAATGTTTTTTTTTTCAGACTACATTTTAGTCATTTTTTCATCAATGATACTGCATGCTGATGTATTATGATCTATTACTTGATTAACTGATACTGAATCTTCTGTGTCTGCATCGTGGTGCATTGAAGAAACAGTTCATTTTGACACCCCTAGTATCTAATAATATCAATTTCATCTTAGTCTTGGAAAGACAGGTCATCAGCGAACATTTTCACCTTTATTTTCATTGACGAAATGAACCCTGAGTTATATATCATGCAGTATAAGATGCAGCACATGCATGGATGCTGTGAGATGGACTGATGGGATATGATGAGGTCAGTGCTGGTCTCTTACCGGCATCACACTGGTTTTTGTTGAAGCTGAGCAGTGTGGATCCCTGTGGACAGGCACAGGTGAATCCACCCGGACGCAGGAGGCACAGGTGACTGCAGGCGTCCTGACACGGGTTCAACACTGTAACACAACACAACACTTAATACATTCACACACAGACACTGCACCTGTATCTTCCTATCCATCCATCCATCACTTTTTTCTATCCATCCATCCATCCATCCATCTTTCTTTCAATCCATCCATCCATCCATCCATCTCCCCTTCTATCTCCCCTTCTTTCTATCTTTCTATTTATCCATCCATCCATCTATCCATCCATCTCCACATCTATCTCACCTTTTTTCTATCTTTCTATTTATCCATCCATCCATCCATCCATCTCCCTTTCTTTATCTTTCCATTTATCCATCCATCCATCCATCCCCCCTTCTTTCAATCTTTCTCTTTGTCCATCCATCCATCTCCCAACTCTTACCTTCTTTCTATCCTTCTATTCATCCATCCATCTCCACATCTATCTCACCTTTTTTCTATCTTTCTATTTATCCATCCATCCATCCATCCATCTGCCCTTCTTTCTATCTTTCTCTTTGTCCATCCATCCATCTCCCAACTCTCACCTTCTTTCTATCTTTTTTATCAATCAATCAATCATCCATCCATCCATCCATCCATCCATCCATCCCCCATCTCTCACCTTCTTTCTATCTTTATATTTATCAATAATCCATCCATCCATCTCTCCATCCATCCATCCACCCATCCATCTACCCAACTATCTTCCTTTCTTTCTATCTTTCCATTTGTCCGTCCATCCATCCATCCATCCATCCATCCATCCATCCATCCATCCCCCCATCTATTTTCCTTTCTTTCGATATTTCTATTTGTCCATCCGTCCATTCATCCATCCATCCCCCCATCTATTTTACTTTCTTTAATCTTTCTATTTGTCCATTCGTCCATCCATCCATTCATAAATATGTGTGTGAGAGAGATTTTTCATAATTGAAAAAATATATTTATTCCATCAAATGCAAAACAGAATAAAAACAAAAATCATTTATTAATCCAAATTTTTAAAAATGGTTGTATAACAACAAAACTATATATATAGAAAGTTTATACATAGAAAGTTTATATATAGAAAGTTTTCTAGAGTTCATTTTAAAATATCTTAAATTTACAATTTTATGCATAATTCAATGCGTTAATTGCTGTTTCTTTATTCATTTCATCATTTATTAAATTAAAGTAATAATTAATACTTTCTAAGTGAAAACTTGCCTAGTTTTTTTATTTTAAATATTTAGTACATCAATTTAAACTAAATGAAAATGTGACATTTTTAAGCATCTAGCTGACTTTGTTGTACATTGTTATTTAAATGAACATCTCTTTCAAATAACATATGGTTTTTAGTTTTATAGCTTTTGTTTAAATTAATAATAACCCTAGTATAAATATCTAAACATTCTTAAATTAGGAAACTTATTTTAGTTGCAAAATACATGAAACAAATGTCTTATATTAGGATTTTTTTTAGAATATATTAGGATATATATAGGATGTCTTGACACAATCTACATTGTAAAAGCGCAATAGAAATAAAGATGAATTCAATTGAATATAAAACAACCTGTTCTAGATATGCATTTCTATTGCTTTACCTGAGTGGTTGTGTCGATGCTCCTGGTAGATTCTCACTTGGGTCAGCCAGGGGTTTATAGTCAACACTTTCACATTGTCTCCTTTCCCAAACTTATCTTTCTTCCACACTTCTCCCTTCTCTTTAGTCGTCCAGTAAACGTGGCCCTCGAACACATCCAGACTGTAGGGGTGACCGATGTCTGCAAACACAACAAACATCAGCACAGCTCAACCATTGAAGAGCCAGATTCAAATCAATAAAACTTTTGAATGGTTTTGAATATAATCATAACTTTGGGTTTGTTGCATAATTAAAAAAAGTTACATAAAAATTAAACCAAAATCTCATAGCTATATAAATTTGTTGTAATAAAAAGTACAGCAAACCCAAGAATAGGAGTTAATATTTTAGTACTACTATCACACTATGACTACTTTATAAAAACACTATAGCCAAAAAGTATATAGTCATAATAGCCATACAAAGTGCTGCAAAATCAAAAATAAGAGTGGATTTTTTACTACTACTACTATAACACTATGATTATTTAATAAAACAAACTATAGCCATGCATATATACCAGGGCGATTCAATTACAAATTCAGTTGAACCACCAACTACTCTGGCATATGTTTTATACCAGGGGTCACCAATCTCAGTCCTGGAGGGCCGGTGTCCCTGCAGGGTTTAGCTCCAACTTGCCTCAACACACCTGCCTGGGTGTTTCAAGTATACCTAGTAAGACCTTGATTAGCTCATTCAGGTGTGTTTGAATAGGGTTGGAGCTAAAATCTGCAGGACACCGGCCCTCCAGGAACAAGTTTGGTGACCCCTGTTTTATACGGAGGATGCTCTTTCAGCAGCAACCCAAGCTTTTAAAATCAAAACAGCAAGAAAACTTTCTAGATAGGCTGTAATTGGCCTCCGAGTGTAGACCCATCCCACATTCTTCTGAGTGCCCAAAGTGGGGAGGAACCCACCCTGCCCGTTTTTAAAACATAAATATGAAATATTGATTTTTAATATGATCATCATTTAAAATGAAACCACTACTGTTACTATTCCTCTATCATTACAAAAAAAACTTTAGCCATGCATATACTATTACTACATAATGCGTAACTATTCACAACTCTGCAAGTTTCTTATGATACACTGTATAGCTTGATAAGATTAGTTTAGGTTTGGTATTTAATACTAAATACATTTGCAATGGCTTTTAAAGGAATCGTTCACCCAAAAGTAAAAAAAAAATACCCCAAAATATTCACACCCTCAAGCAATCCTTTGTGTATATGACTTTATTCTGTCAGATGAACACAGTCGGAGTAGTTTTAACGTTTATTTTGGCTTTTTCATGCTGTATCATGGTGTTAGTGGGATAGTAGCTTTTATTTTGAAGCTTAAATCCGGTGTAAAACTAACCCATACATCACCAGTGGGTTAACGCATGTCTTATGAAGCGGATCAAGGTGTTTTTGTAGCATTTTAAAATTATTAATGCACATTACGCATAACTGATGTTTACGAATGATGATGCATTCGTATCAGAATAGACAGGTAATAGACATGTTTCATGGGAACCACTGACCACATTTTGTTTAACACTGAAGACAACGAGGAACAAAAAATCTAATTGGCTTTTGGTGTTACCGTATAAAATGATACAGTTTATTACTCTTACAGTATGTACATGGGTCTACCCGTCTTATCTTGTAAACGCGAGTCACACATAATATGCATTTGGCTGTTGCCAAAAGTGAAAGTGATTGAAATTTATAATAAAAAAATGTCAATATATTTGTTAAACACATTGATCTGCTTCACAAGACATGTGTTAACCCCCCATGTCAGCGTTTTGCTTATTTTGATGAGGAATTACGTGCTTTTCGAAGCTTTAAAATAAAAGCCACTATCCAACACCATTATACAGCATGAAAGAGCTAGGATAAACTTGAAAACTGCACTAACTGTGTTCATCTGACAGAAAACGTGATAAACACAGAGGATAAATGAAGGGGTATTTTTCATTTTTGGGTGAACTATTCTTTAAAGAGGTTAAAGAGGTTTTCTGATGATCGTTCCAGTGTTTCACCTCCAGATATGATGATCTGTCGGTCGGATCCGTCCACTTTCATGGACTCGATGATGTTCTCTTTTGAGTCACACCAGTAGATGCGGTTTTCATTCAGGTAGTCTAGTGCTAAACCTGTAGGCCAGCCCAGATCTTCATCCAGAAGCACTTCTCTTTGCTGACCGTCCATCCATGCGGTCTCGATCCTAGGCTTTCTTCCCCAGTCTGTCCAGAACATCTTACTGGAAGATAAACAGTATATACATGCACAAAATGCATCTGACTGGAATACAGACAGCACCAGACCCAAGTTTGGGATCAGTAAAGTTTAAAAAATAATGATAGTAAAAAAAAAAATAATAAAAAAAATATATACATATTATATTACATATACATATTACGATTGGGTACTGTATCAAAGTTTGCCACCCAGGGGTGTTTGCAGACTGTACAAAAGAGGGGGGTGGGTGAAATTACTTGAGTTTTTCCGGAGGAAATTAAAAACGGGATGGTTGTGGGAGATTGGTCTGAAATACGGGATACTCCCATGGGAATGTTGGCAGGTATGCTTACCAGTTTAATGTTGATTTGATCAGCTGTAGTTAGAAATCAGACTGTTATAAGCTTCTAAGCGTTTATCCTAAAACTGTGGATAGAAAACGTCAACCGTCTTTGGTCTACCACACTATGGCAGGTTAATCTCAGAAATTGTAAATATTTTAAAATAGGCACTATTTTTACAAATAAACTGCATAGTTGCAATCTAAACAACTACATTCTTGACTAAAAAAGCCTCAAAAGTACATTTTGTTGTCTAACAGCAGTAATATTTGTCAAACTGTGGTGTCTTTGCTAGTTGCTGGCTGTATGTGGGCGGAGTAATACACAAAGGGTAAAGAGGCTGTACGGGTACTGATATTACCTAAATATCTCATGGCTATCAGCCAATCAGATTCGAGAACCAGACAGAACTGTTGTATAAATATATATTTACAAATTAAGGTGTATGTATGTGTGTATATATATATACCTTAATTTGTAAAATATAAAGTTATATATCAGAATCAGATAACATCACATTTATAAATTGATATGACTAATGATCATGTGACTAGAATGATGCTAAAAAATCAGCTTTGAAATCACTGGAATATATATGGAATATATTTTTAACATTTATTTATATTAATAATATACTTTTTATATATAAATACATTTTAAAATATATTATAGCAAAAACATTAAAAAAAACATTAAACAATTCTTACTGTTCTAAAGCTTTTGACAGCTCGAACCAGCAACCTTCTTGCTGTGAGGCGACAGTACTACCTACTGCGCCACTGCGTTGCCTCCAGACAAAAATGTCAACTAATAAAATATTTTGGTGCAGGATCCTCATAACTGTTTTAATTGGAAATGATTAGTTTATACTCTTGTTCTTACCCGAGACTGGGATTGACCACAATAGCAGCCGGCTGATCGAGATCATTGTGAATCAACCACTTTCTGTAACGTCCATCCAGTTTGGCCACTTCAATTCTGTTCGTTCCAGCATCCGTCCAGTATATATGACTGGTAGAAAAGACAAAACACAGAGTAGAAGAACTTTTACCCCTCTCGATCCAGCCTGACAATGTTTATTTGCGACTATGGACCATACTGTAAAACCAGTCAGCCAAAAAAACTTTGTATGGGTCAAAATTGTACATTTTTCTTTCATGCCAAAAAACATTCATTTTCCTTTGGCTTAGTCCCCTATTTATCTGGGGTCGCCACAGCGGAAGGAACCATCAACTATTCCAGCATATGTTTGTTTTACACAGCAGATGCCCTTCCCACGCCAACACGGGGAGAACATGCAAACTCTACACAGATATGCAAACTGACCCAGCCGGGACTAGATCCAGCAACCTTCTTGCTGTGAGGCGACTTCTTCACCACCACACGGCTTTTTTAAACAAACATATATTTTTATTATTTATATTTCTATTTTAGATTTTAGGGGTTTTATGGTTTAGTCATTTTACTTCTAACTTATTTTGGGAATTAATATGACACTTATGACTGGTTTCGTGTGGAGTCACTTTACACACCGTCCGATCCAGTCAACAGCGATGCCGTCCGGACTGGAGACGTATCTGAGGTTCAGGTCCACCTCCTTCACTGGATTATTGCCATGGTCATCAAACGTGGTCATGTAGGCCCTCTTAATGGAGCCAAAATCCGACCCACGGCCCAATACTGTCCAGTACACGATACCTGGAAATTATCAACAAAAAAAAAGTACATTTATGCTTCAGTTTGCACTTATGAACTTGCAAAAACAGCCATAATACAGTGCAACATTGACGTTTGTGTCGCGCCTGCTGCAGTGCCCTCATGTGGTCTTATAGGACACTAGCTCTTGTTTTGTTTTTTGTTGTATTTCCTGTATCCTGTTCACGTGATCACTCCTTGTTTCCAGCTGTTCATTATTTTCTGATTAGTTCTGTCTTTATAAGTCCTGTTATGTTGCGTTAGTTTGGATTTTTGCACTGTCCTGTTTTGCTCTGTCCCGCTTTTTTGTGTGCTCTGGTTCCTCGTGCTTGGTTTGTTTGTTCACTTTGTTGAGTATCGTCTTTATGTTATTGGATTCCTGTTTAGCTTTAGTTTGATTCACTTTTGTGCTTACAGTTTTTGCACTTTCCGTTTTTATCAGTTTTTGTACCTTGCTTGTCTCCTTGTGTTTTTTGGATCTTTGTTGTGTTTATTAAATGATATTTTGCTGCACTTGGATCTTTCCGTTGTTTTTGTGATACCCCAGCGTGGGAGTTTTATGCTTTTGTTTGGTTGTCTAAAAATGTTTTTTTTTTTTTTTTTTTATAAAAGGTGTTCAACCTAACAAAAAAAAACAAACAAATAATTTGTATTTTTATAAGTACATTAAGTGTTAATATTAACTAAAACTACAGTACAACTATTAAATATATTTTTGTACAGTGTAACGATGATCATGTTTTATGCTTTGTTTGGTTTGGTTTTTAATTTTTTTCTATTTAAAAGTGAAGTCTTCAACCAAAACAAACAAAAATAGCAAAAGAAAAAGAGTATTTGAATAATAAAGAATAAATAAATATATATATATATATATATATATATATATATATATATATATATATATATTTTTTTTTTTTTTTTTTATGTACAGTAAGTGTAAGATTTAAACTGTTCATTGTTTTTGTAAACTGAAATTACGCTGAAATAAAATATTAATAGGAAAACTTCAAATTCAAAGAAACTTTACAAAGAAAAGTTAAAGTACTAAAAATAATAAAACAAAATAGTTTGTTACAATAGTTTACACTATAGTGCCGTTACTGTTAACTAAAACTACTACAACAAAAGAAATTTAATGAATCTGAAAAACTAAAAATATATAGATAAATAAATATAAAACATACATACACACAATATAGTTTATTATTAATATATTCAGGTTTAAGTGTTAGTTATTTTACTAAATGACTAAGTATTTACACATACGTACACACTACGCCTGAACAATAATGGAAAAATCTGATATTCTTTCATTCATTTTCTTTTCGGATTAGTCCCTTTGTTAATCAGGGGTCGCCACAGTGGAATGAACCGCCAACTTATCCAGCATATGTTTTACGCAGTGGATGCCCTTCCAGACGCAACCCAGTACTGGGAAACACCCGATACACTCTCATTCCCACATGCACACTCATACACTATGGCCAATTTGGTTTATTCCATTCACCTACAGTGCATGTCTTTGGACTGTGGGGGAAACACCCGTAGGAAGCCCACGCCAACATGGGGAGAACATGCAAACTCCACACAGAAATGCCAACTGACCCAGCTGAGGCTCAAACCAGTGACCTTCTTCGTGCTACCCACTGCGCCACTGCACCGCCAAATCTGATATTGCGATATTTTATTTTTCTGCAATAAATACTGCGGTATCAATACAGTTTTACAAGATAGTTTGAATAGCTCTATTTGAGACTTTTTTCTGGGGAGTATAAAATTATTCAGGAACAGAAATTGAATAATCACAATCCAAAACATGCTTTTCTTACTCTTTTAGAATATATAAGTCAAATTTAAGTAAAATGATCTGCCAGTGGGGTAAGAAAAATACTCTTGTTTTCGCTTTGAAATGTAGATATTTGGACTAGAAACAAGACAGAAGAAAGAGACAGAAGAAGAAGAGACAGAAGAAAAACCTTTCTTTTTTGTTGCATAAATCGCATATTTATAAATTTCGTATAAATACAGTGTAACACTTTATTTTGATGGTCCATCTGAGTATTAGTAGACTCTCTGGTTAATATCTGTTGATACTGCTGCTTCAACAGACATTTAACTGACTATAAGAAACTTTGCAAGTACATGTTAACTTACACTAACCCTAACCTCAACCTGACAGTCTACTTATAATCTAATGAGAATTAGTTTGCATGTTGATGCAGTGTAACTTAAATTCAACAAACGGACCATCAAAATAAAGTGTGACCAAATACGGTGATTAAACACAATTCTGTGGCTCCTGGTTAACTATAATTCAGATTCATCATTGCATATCTTGCGCTGTGACTATTGTGGATGCATACATTGCGATATCGATGCTAAAACAATATATTGTGCAGCCCTAATCCACACATTTACACTATATACTTGAAGTATCTTTAATTTATTGATCAAATAAGTAATAAGTTAACAATAAAATAACAGTAAAATAACACAGTTGCCCACTTCACTGATGGTGCTGTAAAATGTGCTTCTCTTTCTGTTATCTGCACTAAAACATTAAACACTTCTGTCACTTAGGGTGAGATTTGGCATGATTTTGTGTGTCTTACTGAGCCCGAGGCCTTCTGGGTCCCACAGGTAGTCCAGCGCCTGAATGTGCTCAGCGTTATCCACATAATCTGAATACTGCGCTGATGACAGGTTAAAGCGCCGGATACGAACATTATCAGGCAACAACAACACTGGAGGATTTCCTGAGAAACAGACAGAGTAAAACAAACAACACAAGAGTAAAAAAGATAAACAGTGGAACAAACACTATTGTCTTCCAGCCGTTGAATGGTAAAAATGCTGATAGCCAATCAGAATCAGTCCTGAGTTAATGAGCTTGTGTATTTAAAGAGACAGATGGCAAAATTGCAATGAAAGATTATAACAAAGAGAATGTTTTCATCCATTGGTGTGGATGCTAATTTAGTTAATGTTCGTGGTGTGAACCGGTTACATTTCTCTCATCTTGTTCCAATGCATCATTTTAATTAAGTATTTTTGCCCATTTTATTTATTTTTAAGCCCACATGTTAGTTATTATTTTAGTTTACATTGTGAAAAGTTTTATTTAAATTATTTGGCAAGGAAATGGCTCATTTATTTATTTTCACAGAAAAAAATATATAAATAAATATACAAATACACAAACATATTTTTATTATTTATATTTATATTATAGATTTTAGGGTTTTTAGATTTGTTTTAATCATTTTACTACTAATCTATTTTGGGAATTAATATTATACATTAATAGTATAATATTAATAGTAATATATATATATATATATATATATATATATATATATATATATATATATATATATATATATATATATATATATATATATATATATATATATATATATATATTCATTCATTTTCCTTCGGCTTAGACCCTTTATCCTTTATTCATCAGGAGTCGCCACAGCGGAATGAACCGCCAACTTATCCAGCATATGTTTTACACAGCGGATGCCCTTTCAGCTGCAACCTAGTACTGGGAAACATCCATACACTCTCACACACACACACACACTCATACAATACGGCCAATTTAGTTTACCCAATTCACCTATAGTGTATGTCTTTGGACTGTGGGAGAAACCGGAGCACCTGGAGGAAACCCATGCGAATACGGGGAGAACATGCAAACTCCACACAGCAATGCCAACTCCCCCAGCCGAGACTTGAACCAGCGATCTTCTTGCTGTGAGGCGACAGTGCTAACTACTGATCCATCGTGTTGCCTATATAGACACATATTATTTTGTGTATATAAACACTTTGGGTGGGATTTTTATTTTTTTTTTCATTTTGGGCAGTTTTCTATTTGTATATTTTATAACCTCTCATATATTTGTTATTAATTATTTATGAAATTATTAGAAAATAGGATATATTCCTTAGCAACTAGTTATAAGTTCAGAATTTTTAAATATATAATTTTTAATTCTGTCTGTTTATTTATTTTTAATTATAATTTGGGTGGCACGGTGGCACAGTGGTTACACAAAAACCTCACAGCAAAAAGGTCACTGGTTTGAGTCCTGGTGTGGAGTCTGTGTGGAGTTTGCATGTTTGCATTATTCTCCCAGTGTTGGCGTGGCTTTCCTCCAGGTGCTCCGGTTTCAGTCCAAAGTCATGCGCTATAGGTAAATTGGATGAACTAAATTGGCTGTAGTGTATGAGTGTGTGTGTGTAAATGTGAGTGTGTATGGGTGTTTCCCAGTACTGGGTTGTGGCTGGAAGCGCATCCACTGCATACAACATATGCTGGAATAGTTAAGCGGTAAATTCCACTGTGAGACCCCTGATAAATAAGGGACTAAGCTGGACTTAGGAAATTGAATGAATGAATCATAATTTACCAGGTATTAACATCTGTAAATTCTCAAATTAAGATATATTTAGTTGAGCTACAAAATGTCAGAAGATAAAGGTCTTGCTTTCAAAAAATATATGAAAGCCAAATGTTTGCCTAAAAAAAACAAGAAAATGTATCTGTGAATAGGTTAAAAATAAACTAGATTTTTTTTACATCAAATAGGCTTCTTAAGACAGTAAACACAAAAGATACAGATATGCAATGAACAATATAAAGAAAAGAAGGATATAAAATAGGGTAAAAACACAGACGCCTCACCCTCAGCGGCGCATTCGACTCCTGGCTGCTCTCCTACTGATCGGAACCCTTCAGCGCAGAAACACTCATAGCTGCCCTTAGTGTTCCTGCACAGTTGAGGACATGTGCCATAAATCTCACACTCATCCACATCTGCACACAGAGAGGAGAACAGTTTTATAAATATCTCACAAACACTGAGAAGCGCTACGTCACATTGCTTTATATATTACCGTGGCAGTCAATACTCTGATTAACAGTCCTCCATGTAAACAGTGATTTTTGATGACCTTAATCTGACTAAAGTCATAATCGAACTAAACAGAAATGGAATTAAGACATGTAGAGTACAGTATGCTGATTATAGTGGCATTATTGAAGTGCAGTACAGACATGTAAACACCGCAATCAAACTATTACCGTTTTGTAGTACTTTTCACTACATTATGCGACAGGACTTTAAACTATGTGAAAAGGAACATTCAAAAAGCAACGCATGTAAACACCATAATTATAATACTGTTTTATTCAGATTCAGGCAAATAATTAAGCCGCCTTTCCACTGCACATGACATTCGGACACGATTGTTAGAATATGCCCCCTTGTGGCAGTCGCGCAGAATCTTCAGTTCAGCACCATGGGAGAGAAGCTGATTCCTGAAGCTGAAGCCTTTATTCTCTGTGCGTTCACTATGTTTGAACAAATGAATACTAGAAAATCATAAACCACTACAAATTTTGGGGTGAATGTGAAGACAGCATTAAAAATCTGTATTGTTTATTACTCATTCATGAATAGAAATGTTTTTTGTTTTTTAATATAGACTTTTTTCTGATTAAAAAAGTAAGCTACAAAAAAAACTACTAATTTTCATCTCGCGCACACTGATCTGACTGGACAACACTGGAATTAGGGTTGGGTCGATAGACGATACCATCGTTCATCGCTGACGGCCGAAAGACAACACGATGCTGAGCCGGCATCGCGATCCTCCGCCCCGTCCCTGTCGCAGTAGCAACTCGCTCGCAAAAAACACACACTGAGGCCCAGTTTACACTAATACGTCTTAGTTTTAAAATGGCATTTTAGAACAAAAACGATCCACATCCACACTATACCGCTGAAAACGCACATTACGTTACCATACACACACAAACAGTCATGTGTACGCACGCATCTGAGCTCCAGCAGTCAGCGGGTGCTTTGAGAACAAAATCCTAGAGTGCAGTGCATGTCGGACAGTTTATCAAGGATGTACCGCTGGATCGCGTCTCACTATAGTTGGTAAACAAGATATTTAAATAATCTTGTCTTTATCTAATGACTCTTCGGTCTTTTGAATCTATCAGGTAACGTGCCACAGCGTCAGTACAATGCTTCAATCTTTCACTTTCACACTTGTACTTAGTCATTTTAAGACACAAAATCGTTACACACAATGACCGAGAGACTGTTTAGACTGCATCTTACTGGTGAGAGGATGATGGATGACTACCCTTTGATGACTGAAATTGCCAAAATGAGCTTAAACAACGAGCAGCACAAATGTCTTGGCACCTCAGGCTGTTGATATTGCCATCGCACACCCCCATACTGAATGTAACTGCAAACCATGATTTTTCCTTCACCAGACTTGACTGATATCTGTGTAAATCTTGGGTCCATGCAGGTTCCAGTAGGTCTTCTGTAGTACTTGTGATGATTGGGATGCAGCTCAACAGATGATTCAGTGGAAAAATCGACCTTCTGCCACTTTTCCAAATGACCAACTAGAAGTCAAGTTATTATTTGTTGACTTTTGTCAGGTAGTGTATATTGTGAAATAGCTAGAAAAAAGTGATGTACTGTCTCTATGGCAAAGACAAAAGAAATGTGTATCTAAGCATAACTACCTAAATATTGAGAAATGTGTCCCAATGATGGTGAAGTCTTTAGTAAATCTAACTAAATTGAAATAGAAATAAACTGAATCTAAACAAAAGCACATGACATGTACATAAATCATAGTTAACTTTTGAACGTTGTGGCAGTCTCTGTGTCTCAAATGGAAAAGATCTCAGGGACAGAATAAATAATAAAATCAGTAGTGACATGAGTTTGAATCAGTGAGATCAGCCTTTAAACCCCCTGCAGGTATTACTCTTGTCCAGTCTGGCTTACTATAAGCCTGTTTTACAGTAAACATTGAGGTCTTGTAATAAAGAAAGTATTCCCATGACGTCACAAACCTTCGCAGGTATTTTTGTCCTCGGGGTTGGGTTTATATCCAGGTCTACAGGAGCAAATAAAGCCTCCAGCTGACAAATCCGTGCAGTTATGCTCACATAGGTTTTCACTGCATGAGCGTCCGTGGCCGAAGTCTAACAGTGAGACAGAAAAGGACAATTGATCAAGACAAAGAAGATGTAATTCTGGATCTACAATACATTCCAAATGATAAAAATATCTATGTATCTCATGTAAGACTAATAGCAATAGTATGGTGTAATAATAATACTTGTACATTACTATAATAGCACTGCTATTGAATTTTAGATGTAATACTAATTACATTACAAAAAAATCTAAATCAAATGTTTTACACCATGGCTTTCATAACTTGATGTCAAGGCAGATGTTTAAACATGTATATTAAATAATAAAGACACTACACTACAAATGGTTAGTTACAATAAGCAATAATGAACATATTGACTGATATAGTGCAAATATTTAGAGAAATGCTCTTGTCTGGACTTACAAAACATTGAGTATGTTTATATGCACAAAATAAGCAGAAAACTTGGATTTTTACAAAAACTGGTTTGTATAATGTGTTTACATGCAAATCCGTAATCTGGGTACTAGGGTTGTCACGATACTGGAATTCAGTACCAATCAATATGGAAAATTTAAAAACGTCCATTTCCCGCTAACATTTGAGCGCTGTTGAGCGTACATAATTCCATACACTCATCCATCCACCTGTCCTTTCATCTTTACCTCAATCTATCCAGCTATTCATCCACCTATTCAATCATCTATTCACCTGTCCGTCGTTCTGCCATTCATTCATCTACCCACCCACCGTGCAAACATCCATTGAGCCTCATATCCATCCACAATACATCCATTCATTCATCTTGTCATCATCCATCCATCTGTCATTCCATCTATTCAACATATATTCCCTCCACCCAAACAAACAACGCTGATTTACCATTGTGTTCATGTGCTCAACAGAAATTACTGTGATTGGCCATGTCGGTCGTCAATTCACCAAACTCACTGGTGTTTACTGAGTGTAAACGCAGGTACAGGGACACTGGAGCATTTGAAAGCCGCGTTTCATCAGCGGATCGGTTAGCTTATAGACAAACCAGCTGATCGACAAGACTTAACGCTCCAGTGTCCATGTATCTGTGGTTACACTATAGATGAATTGAATAAACTAAATTGACCGCAGTGTATAGGAGGTTACACACCAGAAGCGCCGCTTGTGGACGTGCTACACAGCGCCATGCATTTCAGAATTCTAAATATAGGTTTCTATCAGGGTACACACACCGGCACTGCAAGTCGGCAGCTGTCCGCGGTGCCCAACCACGACTCAGGACGCTGTTCATATTTCTGCAGCGTCACAGAGCGCCATCTGAATAGTTTAATTTTAAATATCATGCGAATGTGCGCTTCTGGTGTGCGAAACTTCTGTCTGTCATGTGCACGCCGTGTCACGGCGCCGAGCGGTGTGTGACCTGCTTAAGTGTGTGAATGAGTGTATATGGATGTTTCCAAGTACTGGGTTGCAGCTAAAAGGGCATCCGCTGCGTAAAACATATGCTGGATAGATTAGAGGTTCAATCAACCCCTGATGAATAAAGGGACTAAGCTGAAGAAAAATGAATGAATGTTCATTTAGTTATGTTAGGTTGGTGCTGTAACTAGTAGTAAAGAGCAATCTTTCACATTAAAGGTCCTGAAAAGAGCTTTGAAATAGTAATTGAAAAACAAAGAGAGGGTACGGGGCATACAGTAGCTCTTCGCCTTAAAAAAAAACTGCCAATAGCGTTTCGTTTTATCACAGCTCTAACAGTGAGAGTGGTTGAGCTCAAGCGCATCAAATGTGAAGTGTCTTGAAGGGGCGGGGCATGTCAGATACTAGACGGCATTTGATTGGTCAGAAGATTTGATGAGAAACTGAAGTATGAGGTGACGAGAATAAAACTGTTGATCCATTTAGATGGAAGCTTTACATGTTTATATCAGTTTAAAATCTTCTAAATGCAAATTTTGTCATTGTTTTGTACCACACTAGTTTATAATTATCCTTAATTTCAACATATTGATACTAACATTTAAAAAACGTCATTTTCATTTCGCTGGGACTTTAAGTAGCATCATTTATTGGTTTTGGAGCTTGTTCATATAAATAATCATTCACTTTTGTTCATGCAAGAAAAAAAAATACAACCTAAGAGTAAAAACAAGACTCACAGCAGCCGAGTTCATCACTCTGGTCTTCACAGTCATCGTAGTCATCGCAGGCATACTGCAGAGGAATACACTGACCGTTCCCACATTTATACTCGTCTGCAGAGCAGGGACCGTGTGTGGGAGTCACGCCTGAGAAACATTCACACAAAATGTAAATGTTACATTGAAAGCTATGAACAGGTACATATTACATAGGTCACACTTTATTTTGATGGCCCGTTTGTTGAATATAAGTTACATTGCATCTACATGAAAACTAATTCTCCTTAGATTATAAGTAGACTGTCAGGTTGGGGTTAGGGTTAGTGCAAGTTGACATGTACTTGCAAAGTTTCTTATAGTTTCTTATACTGTAGGTACCAAAAAAGTCCACAGAGGTGGGGTGATCACCAGAATAGGGAAGTCCCAGAGTAAAATGAGAAAATATGATACACCGGTGTTTTGGAGTATGGAAAAACTGTCTTTATGCTGTTTTCATCTGTTTTTATATTATTATTATTTTTTTTTTATACTTGTCTCTTTTATTCCTGTTTATTTAAAGCACTTTGAATTGCAACTGTGTTTGAAATGTGCTATATAAATAAACTTGCCTTGCCTATAGTCAGTTAAATGTCTGTTGAAGGAGCAGACAGTCTACTAATACTCAAATGGACCATCAAAATAAAGTGTTACCATTACATACTTAGAATAACTAATCGGAAACATTTGATAGGCTGTCACTTACAATGCTCCGCCCTCTCATCTGTTCCATCACCACAGTCATCTATAGAGTTGCAGACCTCATGACTGTAGATGCAGCGGTTGTTATCACAGCGGAAACGGAAAGGAGGATCACATGAGATGTCCACTGAGGAGACATAACATAGTTGGAATTTTATAATGATCATGACGATCTAGATTAGATTTGATGCAATTTAGATATTTTTGGATGGGTGAATGGATGGATAGAATGGATAGATTAGATGGATGGATAGATGAGATGGATGGATGAGTCAATGAATGGATGTATGGATGGATGGAATAATGGATGGATGGGTGGATGGAATGATAGAGGGATGGAATGATGGATGGATGGGTGGATGGAATGATGGATGGGAGGATAGAATTATGAATGTAATGATGGATGCAATAATGCATGAATGTAATGATGCATGGATGGGTGGATGAATGATGGATGGATGGGTCGATGGATAGACGAATGGGTGGATGGAATGATGGATGAATGAATGAATAGATGGATGGAGTGATAGATGGATGGGAGGATAGAATTATGAATGGAATGGTGGATGGATGGAAAGATGGATGGGTGGATAGATGGGTGGATGGATGGATGGGTAGATGGAATGATGGACGGATGGAATGATGGATGGATGAATGATGGATGGATGGATGGGTGGGTGGATAGAATGATGAATGGATGGATGCAGGGAGGGATAGATTGGTGGATGGAATGATGGATGGATGGGTGGATGGAATTATGGATGGATGGATGGAATGACGGATGGATGGGTGGATAGAATGATCGATGGATAGGTGCATAGAATGATGGATGGATGGGTGGATTGGTAGACATATGGGTGGATGGAATAATGAATGGGTGGGTGGGTGGATAGATGAAATGATGGATGAATGGGTGGATGGATGGATGGATGGATGGATGGATGGATGGATGGATGGATGGATGGGTGGAAGGGACGATAGATGGATGGATGTGTGAATGGAATGATGGATGGATAAAATGAATGGATGGGTAGATAGAATGATGGATGGATGGATGGGTGGGTGGATGGATGGATGGAATGATGGATGGATGGGTGGATAGAATTATAAATGGAAAGATTGATGGATGGATGTATGGATGGATAAGTGTATGGAATAGGAGATAATTTTGATTGATGATAGGTGGATGGAGGATGTACGGAAGAATAAGTAGGCGGATGGATTGATTGATGAACGGCTGGGTGGGTGGATAAATGTTTGAGTGGAGGGAATATATGTCGAATAGATGGAATGACAGATGGATGGATGATAACAAGATGAATGAATGGATGTATTGTGGATGGATATAGGGCTCAATGGATGTATGCACGGTGGGTGGGTGGATAAATGAATGGATTGGGCAATGAAAACGACAGACAGGTGAATAGATGAGTAAATAGGTGGATGGATAGCTGGATAGATTGAGGTAAAGATGAAAGGACAGGTGGATGGATGAGTGTATGGAATTATGCATGACGGATGGGTAAATGA
Organism: Danio aesculapii; assembly: GCF_903798145.1. NCBI lineage: Eukaryota > Metazoa > Chordata > Actinopteri > Cypriniformes > Danionidae > Danio > Danio aesculapii. Next base: position 49,926,068 of record NC_079443.1, on the reverse strand, counting down.
GACATGAATAAATTAATAGATGAATGAATGAATGTATGGTGGATGGATGGGAGGCTGAATGGATTGATGGACAGTAGCAGGTTAGATGGCTGATGGATGAGAATGAGGTTGATGGAAGGGTGGATGAGCAGATTGTGGGTGGGTATGTGTGGGTAAATAAATGCATGGGTGGATGGAAAAACAGATTGATGTAATAATAGATGGGTGGGTAAATGGTTGAATGGATGGGTGGATGGATAGAAGAATGAATGGGTGGATGGAATGAGAGTTGGATGGATGGATTGGTGGTTGGAATCATAGATGGGTGGATGGATGGATGACTGTGTGTTTCTCACAGCAGAGATGTAGCTCCTCATCTGAGTTGTCCCCGCAGTCATTATCTCCATCACATATCCAGTGCTGCTGCACACACACATGGTTCTTACACTCAAACAGGAAGGGTGGACAGTAGGTGCTGTTCGGGTAGCGTGTGGCTGAAAAATAAACACAAGCATGACAAAGTCAGCACAAATTAATATATAAAAGTGACGAACACTGTAATCAAGAATCTGATGTATCTGATGATGGGATGTATCTGAATGGCTTCTCGAGTTAGGAAATGTAGGCATTGGCTTGATTTTTTCCTTGGGGAGTTAACTGGATGATTGTGGTTTGCTATTGGTGGATCTCATTTGAGTGATATGAGGTTTATCAGAGAAGAGATGATGTTGAGGGAAAGTTATTTTGACTGAAAGTTATGAGGAGGCATGAATAAAAAGTGACATACCTATATGGCATGACGCACCAATTTGATACATGGAAATACCCTCACCGGCCAATTTATTAGGTACACCTTACTTATACCGGGTTGGACCCACTTTTGCCTTCAGAACTGCCTTAATCCTTCATGGCATAGATTCAACAAGGCACTGGAAATATTCCTCTGAGATTTTGGTCCGTATTGACATGATAGCATCACACAGTTGCTGCAGATTTGTCAGCTGCATATCCATGATGCGAATCTCCCGTTCCACCACATCCCAAAGGTGCTCTATTGGATTGAGTTCTAGTGACTGTGGAGGCCATTTGAGTACAGTGAACTCATTGTCATGTTCTAGACACCAGTCTGAGATGATTTGCGCTTTATTACATGGTGCATTATCCTGCTAGAAGTAGCCATCAGAATATGGGTACACTGTGGTCATAAAGAGATGAACACGGTCAGCAATAGTACTCAGGTAAGCTGTGGTGTTGACACGATGCTCAATTGGTACTAATGAGCCCAAAGTGTGCCAAGAAAATATCCCCCACACTATTACACCCCCACCAGCAGCCTGAACCGTTGATACAAGACAGGATGGATCCATGTTTTAATTTTGTTAACGCCAAATTCTGATCCCACCATGCTAATGTCAAGACTCATCAGACCAGGCAACGTTTTTTCAATGTTGTATTGTTCAGTTTTGGTGAGCCTGTGCGAATTGTAGCCTCAGTTTCCTGTTCTTAGCTGACAGGAGTGGCACCCGGTGTGGTCTTCTGCAGCTGTAGCCCATCCGCCTCAAGGTTAGACATATTGTGTATTCAGAGATGCTCTTCTGCATACCTCGGTTGTAATGAGTGGCTATTTGAATTACTGTTGCCTTTCTATCAGCTGGAACCAGTCTGGCCATTCTCCTCTGACCTCTGGCATCAACAAGGCATTTGCACCCACAGAACTTCCGCTGGATGTTTTCTCTTTTTCAGACCATTCTCTGTAAACTCTAGAGATGGTTGTGTGTGAAAATCCCAGTAGATCAGCAGTTTATGAAATACTCAGACCAGCCTGTCTGGCACCAACAACCATGCCACTTTCAAAGTCATTTAAATCTCTTTTCTTCCCCATTCTGATGCTCGGTTTGAACTGCAGCAGATTGTTTTGACCATGTCTACATGCCTAAAAGCATTGAGTTGCTGCCATGTGATTGGCTGATTAGAAATTTGTGTTAACGAGCAGTTGGACAGGTGTACCTAACAAAGTGGCCGGGGAGTGTATAAGCAAATTGCATATATGACAAAAAAGTTCATATTTGGAAATCACATATATATATATTGTCAAAAATCTCGAAAAAGGGCCGCTTTCTCACACACACAAAATTGCGCTCACACGTACATATATATATATATATATATATATATATATATATATATATATATATATATATATATATATATATATATATATATATATATATATATATATATATATATATATATATTACAAAATGCAAAATGCTTTTCCTATGTAGATTTTTTGCCTTGTTTCTAGTGCAAATATCTAAATAATTCTTAAATCCAGAAGCAATTTCTAGACGAGCAAAAAATATTGTCTTGTTTTCAGAAATAATAATAAGTCAGAATTAAGTGAGTTTTTAAGCAAAATTATCTTGTTTTTCCACTGTTTTTGTTCCAATATACTAATTTGCATAATTTGCATAAATTGTCATATTTCAGATCTCTATATGTAAATATATTTGTAATGTATACTGCAATACTTCATGTCAACTTTATCCATTTTTTTTTTACTAAAATCAAAAATGTAAGTGTTTTTCACCTTATGTGGAAAACTTTTCTATTTTCTTTTACACTTTTAGACTCTAGAGGGCGCTGCATGATAACCAAAATCCATCTCAGCACTTCAGACTTGAAAAAGCATTAAAAAGCATGTCACACTCACGACAGGAACTTTCATCAGTGAAGTCGAGACAGTCAGCATTGCCGTCGCATTTAAAGCGCTCAGCGATGCAGTGTCCGCTGGCGCACTGGAAGTAGCCTGGGTGGCAGGTCCGCAGCTCTGAAATACATTCATCCAAATCAATCTCTCAACACTCCACGGCGAATGAATTATACACACTGCCTGTAAGTCATTCACATGCTATCCAGACACAAATGCATTGAGATATCACCCACTGACGATCAATCTGCAGTAAAAAGACAGCATTATGAAGCCGAACATGGTGCAGAGTGCATTATACTCTTTCTACTCATTATACTCCATGGCCTTTTCTTTGTGCAGTTTTCTTTCACTCACCACAGTCTCTCTCGTCTGAATTGTCCTCGCAGTCATTGTCATGGTCACAAACCCAGCGGTCAGGAATGCAGTGCAGGTTGTCGCAGCGGTACTCGCTCTCTGTGCATGGACGAGGAGCTGCGGATGCACAAGTTAAGTGTGTCAGACCACTTGCTTCAATGTTATCACTCGATTGAATAGGCGTTATCAATGGTTATCAGCTGATAGATATGGGCCAGTAGGGGCCTTCTCCGCTCAATAGGCTGTTATCATCCATCCACATGGTTAATCAGCTATACTAATAGAGAGGACTCCAGATCTGTTATTACATTACTGTGACAGTCGGGTTTAGGGCTGAGGTAGGGGTAGACGTTAATAAAATACAATTAATGGGTAATTTAATGAATAATATAAATAATTTGTGTGGTTAATCAGCTATACTAATAGAGAAGACTCCTGATCCAGATCCGTTTTTTACAGTAATGTGATGGTTGGGTTTACGGCTAAGGTAGGTGTAGATGTTAATAAAATATAATTAATGGATAATTTAATGAATAATTTAAATAATTTGTGTGGTTAATCAGCTATACTAATAGAGAAGATTCCTGATCCAGATCTGTTTTTTACAGTAATGTGATGGTTGGGTTTACGGCTAAGGTAGGTGTAGACATTAATAAAATATAATTAATGGATAATTTAATGAATAATTTAAATAATTTGTGTGGTTAATCAGCTATACTAATAGAGAAGATTCCTGATCCAGATCTGTTTTTTACAGTAATGTGATGGTTGGGTTTACGGCTAAGGTAGGTGTAGACATTAATAAAATACAATTAATGGATAATTTAATGAATAATATAAATAATTCCCGTTAACTTCCGGCCGCAGCCGTATGTGATCATTGTATGTGGATGGATGATAACAGTCTTCTGTAGGCACAGAAGGCCCCTACTGGCCCATATCTATCAGCTGTTAATGCCCATTCAATCGAGAGATAATATTCGAATCGGCTGGTCAGACGCACAAACCAATACAACAATAAGCCATACATCATAGTGATTTTACAACAAATAGAGAGCATTCATAAGCAAAAAGCACCTGAAACCCATTTTTAATATTGCTATTTGATGCAGTATTTTTCTTTTCTTTTTCTATTTCTATTTCTTTTTCTTTTCTTTTTTTACAGAATTCAGTCCCACCAACATTTGACATTTTTTTTAAATATCTGAGGCCTAAAATGATAGATTTTGCTTTTCTCAAAAATGATGACATGATTTGCTTAAATTCTTGTTTTTTTTTGTAAAAAAATACACAAAACATTACATTCTTAGGCCCAGTCCCAATTCTATTTTTGTAGTTTTCCAATTCTAGTTTTGTTCTATTTTTGAATGTATTAAAGGGCACCTATGGTGAAAAATCTACTTTTCAAGCTGTTTGGACAGACATGTGTGTAGATATAGTGTTTAGACCGTCATATTGGGGTGATATAAACACACCCAGTCCGTTTTTTTCAATTTAGCAACATAAAAAACGGTGGACCAATTGGAGCGGTTTTCAGATCGACCGCAACTTTACGTAGGAGTGCGGTCCCCCCGCCCACCGAATTGATTGACAGCTGTGTGTATTAACATGTCCTGGTAGTCACGTGTATAATCATATCAACAAGAGAGGACGTGCGCAAAGCAACTGGGAATAAAAGGTGTGTTCAGTTCATTAGGATCATCAATCATCATCAAATGTGATCAAGAGTGAGTTTCACATGTTTAAAATGTTTTAAAACAGCACGTGTGTAATGAATTACAGCGATTTAGCTTAGCTTTACTTCATCAGCACAGCCGCGTGTCAGAACTAATATAAAGGAAGACGCTTCAGTCCCGGTTTGTGGACATTAAATCAGGTTTATTTTGTACATTAACATAACAAATGTTCATACAGCAGTGGAGATTAACCTGTATCCTGTCACATTTGCGTGCAAAAAGAGTGCAAAGCTAAACGGGCGCTCTGTCTGTGTGTGTCTGCTGCGGTGTGTGTGTGTGCGCGCCAGTGAACTTTGTGTGACCCTGCCATGCAACTGCACAATAAATACTCATTGGTAAAGTTCTTACTGTAGTATTTCTCACAAACGCTACGTGAGATCTGCTTCCTTTAAGTCTGTCTGTTGTCTGACGCTGCCGAGGGAGGAGATTAAGGCACGCAGAAAGGCACGTAGAAACGGTGGGCGGGGAGGACTGGTCTTAAAGAAGCAGTACACCAAAACAGCCACCCAGTGAAAAAATGTATAAATAGGAATTTAATAAAAGATATAATAAAAAAATCTGATGGGTGTTTTGAGCTGAAACTTTACAGACACTTTCTGGAGACACAAAAGACTTATATTAAATCTGAACAAAGGGCTAACCTAGGTGCCCTTTAAAACATGTGCTTGTTTGTTGTAAAACTTGTAAAACTTGTAGACGGTGTATTCTGGGAAATTTTCTCACCCCTTGGGTTCAAGTGTGGTCCTGAAAAATCTCATTTTGAAGGGCTATCTAACCCTTCCCATTAGCCATACATGTTCAAGCTAAAGAAGAATTGGAATTGGGCCATAGTGCCTCCAGTGTGTCCTGGGTCTTCCCCGAGGTCTCCCTAGGAGGCATCCGAAACAGATACCTGAGCCACCTCAGCTGGCTTCTCTCGATGTGGAGGAGCAGTGGCTCTACTCTGAGCTCCTGTCAGGTGATAGAGCTCCTTACCCTATCTATAAGGGTGCGCCCTGCCACCCTGTGAAGGAAACTCAATTCGACTGCTGGTTGTCCTTTCAGTCATGACCCAAAGCTCATGACCATAGGTGAGGGTAGGAATGTAGATTGACCGGTAAATCAAGAGCTTTGCCTTTCGGCTCAGCTCCTTCTTTACCACCAACGTCTTGAAAAATATCAAGTAAATATGATGTACTCATGGCAAAGATTAAATAAATCAGTTATTAGAAATGAGCTATTAAAACTATTATGTTTAGAAATGTGTTAAATCTTCTTTTCGATAAACAGAAATTGGGTAAAAAAATATACAGGGGGCTAATAATTCAGGAGGGCTAAGTATGATCACACTATTATGTCTTTCTTTTCTTTTTCATTCTTTTATAACCGGTTTTAACACATTTTAATCTATTTTTAATCTCTTTTATTATTTGTTTTTATTTTCTTATACTTGTCTCTTTTATTCATTTTAATGTAAAGCACTTTGAATTGCCACTGTGTATAAAATGTGCTCTATTAATAAACCTGCCTTGCCTAATGCTGACTCCAGCTGTATATTTGTTTACAAGTCTACATCAAACAACAAGTATAAAAATTGACGAAAGCATCTGAACAATATTAGTAAAACACAAAGACCTCTGATGAGGCTGTGCTTCACTGTCACAGGATTAGAGGGTTTTGTGATGAATTACGGCTTGTTCTTAAGCCATTTTTGGGAGGTGAGTTCATCGCCGAATTCATCACGGGAGTGACCTGTGTTCAAAACCCCTACAGATCTTCAGCGGGGAGGAGAAAGTGCTGAAAAAATCAGAGCTATTTTCAACAAGCAGCTCAAAGGTTTAGCGCAGAACATTTGTCAACCTTTCACACCTCACAGCATCATGTCTGCCATCACGGCGACTCCTCCACACTCTCTGTCTTTACAATTTGTTCCTCTCAACTTCTTCATCTCTGCCCGTACTGTTACTGTTTCTCTGCTAAAAGTAGGAAAGATGGTGTTGTTCTGATTTATTACAGGAAGAGTTCATCTGATAATAATCATTTATTCACCCTTGTGTAAATGTAAATCCAGAGAAAAATGAGAGAAAATGGTTTAAAGGATGTCAGAGCTACTCTTTTTTTATTTATTTGTCCATAATAAAAGCTTAAAAATAACATAAATACAGTTTGTTTATGATTTGCATTTTTAAAAACTTTCTGAGACTGAAAACAGAAAAAGTCTTGCAGTTGTTGCTTAGTAACGCAAAGTAAACAAGCTGCGTCTCCCATTTTTTATAAATAAAAGTCCCACATGCATAGTAAGTTAATATGATCAATTTAAAAAATAATAACTGCTGTCTTACTGGGAAATATTGCGGTTTATCAAACATAACTTGAGGCATGCATATTAATAATCCTGTTTGCAGCACTTCAGTCTGTGTTTTGGGTAGTGATCCGACCCAAAACTGCTCGTCAGCTTGGGATGACACAGAACCTGACCTAAAGTGCATGCAAATGAGTCACGCAACAGTCTGTTTTGTTTTCTGATTAGTCTTTTAACCATGGTTTTAAACTTATGAATATTACATGAGAATGAGGAAACAAGTTTCTAAGGCTCATGGTATGGCCATTTCCATATACTGATGTCTTATTATTCGACTATGCCTAGTTATATCTTTATTTTCACCTTTTACCATCAATCTACCCATTCTTAAATCAATAAAGACTGACTTTGGTTTTCTGAAGAAATTCATTCATTCATTTATTTTATTTTCGGCTTAGTCCCTTTATTTATCAGGGGTCGCCACAGTGGAATGAACCGCCAACTTTTCCAGCATATGTTTTACACAGCGGATGACCTTTCAGCTGCAACCTATCACTGGGAAACACCCATACACTCCCATTCACACACATACCCTGCGGACAATTTAGCTTATCCAATACACCTATACCACATGTCTTTGGACTGTGGGGGAAACCGGAGCATCCAGCGAAAACATAGGCGATCACGGGGAGAACATGCACACTCCACACAGAAATGCCAACTGACCCAGCTAAGGCTAAAAGCAGCAACCTTCTTGCTGTGAGGCGATCATGCTACCCAGTGCGCCTCCGTCATGCCCCCCTTTCTGAAGAAATTATTAATATAAATGTATGAATTCATGAAGTAAGTGGTGGCAAGTCTTAATAAGCAATTCACCGAATAACTGATTTAAATGATTTGTTCAAAACGGCTGATTCATTTAAAAACAAAGCAAGTGACTGGGTTATGAATGGATCACTGACTCACTGACTCAAGTGATTCATTCAAAAACAGATTCATTCAGGAATGAAAACCACAGTATTGATCTAAGAAACCCAAATGTTCTGCTCCGGCTTTGCTTGGAAAAATTTTTATTGGCAAAATAAACGTTTAAAACATATCTCACTTAATGGACCCTTTTCACAAGACTGTTATGATGTGTTTAACAGCCATCTCAAGTCCTTGAAAGTTTTTAACATGTTGATTTTTAAAAAATGTATGAACATTTATATGCATTTATGAATGCATTATATCATCTTTGCGGTCAGTAGATTGTTTGCCTAGTCAGTCAGTCAGTCAGTCAGTCGACAGCGGCCTCTGGTGGATTTACGCGAGAACAGCAGGTGCGAACTGCTCTCGTGAGGCAAATTTGAGATCTCAAAAAGCGTACATAGTGGCCTCTTGTGGATTCACGAAAACAAAAACTGCAGAAAAACGTGCCACCAGGGCCGATTTCGCTCTCTCCAGAAACGTCTGTAGAGGTACATTTTCAGAATGAGCCTGGGTTGGCATAAGCACATAGCACATGCTCCATCTCTTTCGTTACAATTGCTTATTTCTCTCTATTGAAACATTCTTTGAAACATTTGGGATAATATAAATATACAAGTCAGCAAATATATATATAACGCTATTGTAGTGGTTTTTGGATATTATTGGATTGTTTTGAATATAAACATAATAGTTTTAAAAATTGATTCTAATAACTGATTTATTTTATCTTCGCCATGATAACAGTATATAATATTTGACTACATATTTTTCAAGATACTAGTATTCAGCTTAAAGTACTTTTACAGGCTTAACTAGGTTATTTAGGTTAATTAGGCAAGTTAGAGTAATTAGGTAAGTTATTGTATAATGATGGTTTGTTCTCGGGGGGTTAATAATATTGACCTTAAAATGATTTTAAAAAATGACAAACTGTATTTATTATAGCCAAAATAAAACAAATAAGACTTTTTCTAGAAGTAAAAATGTTATAGGAAATACGGTGAAAAATTCCTTGCTCTGTTTAACATCTTTTGGGAAATATTTGAAAAAATAATAATTAATAATAATTTCAGCATTCTAACCGCATTATAATAGACTTCATGGTGCCGTTAACTCAAGACATGTTCTGGTTTGTATTTTGCTCACACATCATTACACCTGGTCTGCTACTCACTGCAGTTGTGTTCATCTGAGCCGTCGCCACAGTCGTCGTCTCCATCACAGCGCCAGCGCAGCGGGATACACTGGTGGTTATCACAGCGAAAATCACCCGACGGCTCACACGTCAACTCCTCTGAAAACACAACCCACATGTCAAACAATGTCACAGTTCACAGTAATTTCGTTGATTTGAATAAATGAATTTTTAAATGAATGAATGAACAAATGACAGGACGTTTCTGAATGAACTTATAACTTGTAAAAAATTGCTGTAAAATTTTAAGTATCACTGGCAATTTTGGTTGCCAGTAATACTGTCAAATTTACAAATGCAGTGTAACAATTACAATTGTGCTGTCGAATTTTGCAACCAAAATTGCCAGTAAAACTGTAAATTTTACAGCAGTTTTTACAGTGTTGGTATTGCTGTTCTTCCCTCACAAACACAAAGATTATCTGAACCAACTGATGGCACCAATTGGCTTCCATGGTCGGAAAAAATACTATGGAAGTCAATGGTTACCATCGACCAGCATTCTTCAAAATGATGATTAAATGATGACAGATTTCATTTTTAGGGTGAACTATCCCTTTAACACCAGAGTTCACACTAAACAGCTAAAGCGGAGAGACAGACAGACACAACTGAGATGTGCCTGACTAAAGACATTCATGTAAAAGAAGATAAATGGAGAAAATTAGAGTATGTATACGGGGTAATGGTGCAGAAAAGTATGCACATTATGGCACACAGAGGAAAGAAAGGAAGAGGAGGAGATGGTAAATCCACCTGACCCCTCGGCACATTCTTACAGTCCGATTACAGCGATCTCTCCTCTTTCTCCTCTCTGTGCAGGATGGCACTAATGAAGCGAGGAGGAGCTGATAAGAGAACCAGAGAACCACAACTGTCTGTCTGTGTGTGTGAGAGCGTGTGTGTGTGTTTACATGTACATCAGTAACATCACTGACAACACAGACTCCTGTGAAACTAAATCTGTAAATTTGGCATAAAAAATATTGCTAACACTTTACAATACGGTTGTATTAGTTAATGCATTTACTAACATGAACAATACATTTATTACAAACAAATAAACAAACAACTTTGATATTAGTGCTATTCCTAGTTCATTAATCACTATCTACATTTTACTAACTGTCATAAATGTTTGTTTTTCTAATACAAATATGGCTACTGAGAACGCGCGAGTGAATGAACGTGACCACATGCAGTGCTGCAGTACTGCACGGCACAGCACAAAATGGTCTAACACGAGAAAGACATGACCAGCAGGGGGCAGTTATGTATCATACTGAACATACTGAACTGATATTGACCTTATTCTTCAATGCGGAAGTGTGCTCGTTTTTGCGATTGTTTTAGAACTTGAAAGGACTAGGAATAATAAACGGCAGAAAACGGTCAAACTACTTACTCTACAAACAAGTGTTTGCATGACTATACAGACAAAGTAGTAAAAAGAGCTGTTTTTAACGTTTAAAAATGAGTGGAAGTCTTGAGCCAAAATGATTCAAATGGCTGCGCCTGTTCATACGCGGAGAATTAGGTAAAAAGGCTAGTGTAGCAGCCAGATCATGTGAGCCAAGCTGAATGGCGTGACGCTCCGCTAAGGATTCCACTCCATGGTCATGCGCTCCACTCAGTCGCTAACCGCTCAGATCCTGCTCACACATTAAATTTCTCTAGTAGGCTAACTAAAATTAAAGCACATCAATAGAATAAGTTTCTCTTTCTAAGCAGCACTCCTTGTGCTTTTTTTTCTTTCAGTACAATTTTTTAAATAATATTTTAATAAGCCTAAGTGATCAACTGTGTATTTTATAGCCTATTTATTTAGCGCATGTTCTCCCCCTGTTTGCACGGGTTTCCTCCGAGTGCTCCAGTTTACACCACAAGTCCAAAAACTTGTAGTACAGGTGAATTGCATAAGCTAAATTGTACATAGTGTATGAGTGTGAATGAGTGTGTATGGGTGTTTCCCAGTGATGGGTTGCAAAACATGTGCTGGATAAGTTGACGGTTCATTCGGCTGTGGCGACCCCAGATTAGTAAAGGGACTAATATATAAATAAATGTATTATTCATGAATATTTACATTTTTGCATGCTCTGGTGTTGGTGAATAAAGTGCGATGTGTGAAGTCTGACCACCAGTGTTGCAAAAGTAACTCAAAAGGAATGTATTGCATTACTTTCCTTCAAAAGTAACTCCAGAAAAAAGTAACTATTACTTTTTTGGGGTGTATCTTAATATCGTAATGCATTACTTTCCAAAGTCCCCAACATCACTCACCACAGTTCTGTTCATCACTGTTGTCTCTGCAGTCATTGTGTCCATTACACACGGCCCACAGAGGAACACAGCGGTAGTTCGTCCTGCAGGCAAACTCTGTGTGATTGTCACATCTGTATGCCGGACCCACTGCAAACAACAGAGAAAAATACTGCATTACACTTAAAGTAACCCTCAAATCAACATACAGTATAAAGGGTGATAGTGTCAATATGTTAGTCTTCAGCGTATCTTTAAGCTAATGTGCTCCAAAACAAAGACAATTCACATTAAGAAGATACAGTTGAAATCAGTATTATTAAATTCACTTTGAATTTCTTTCTTTTATAATATGATTCCCAAATGACGTTTAAGAGAGCGAGGAAATTTTATTTCGGCTAGAATAAAAGCAGTTTTTAATTTTTTAAAAACCATTTTAAGGTCAAAATTATTAACTTCTTTAAGCATTTTTTTCGATAGTCCACAGAACAAACCATCGATATACAATAACTTGCCTAATTACCCTAACCTGCCTAGTTAACCTATTTGACCCTTCGCTAAGCCACACCCGAAAACCGCCACACACCAATCATGGGTTAGCAACCGTAGCTACGTGCAGGAGGTCTTTCAAGCTTTCGAGCGAGGGAAACAAGCCAAAGCGTTGTGCATATGAATTGTGTATATTTGACACCCGGGATCCTAAAAGTTTGGACAGGGTGGTGGAATTTTTTCCCTTTTCAAAACCAAAAACCCAAGGGGAGGAATGCCAGCGTGGATCAAGCTCTGTGAGGCGCTAAAGGAGTGGAGTTAAGCTGGTTTTGTTTTTGATATTCCTGACATGTTCAGTGATAGACAGCAATAACTCACACACCTCTTACCCTAAACAGATCTAAACTGTGTTTCCTACAAAAATACAAGGCAGGTTGTGTTTCCCAGCTGTCTTTTTCTTTTTTCGATATTATGAGCACTGCTCCGTCTAAGCCCTCGCCATAGTAGTCAGACTAACAGCAGTCATATTTGTTTCAAGCTACGAATATTTGAAATTACATATCAACAGAACAAAACCGAGATGTGATCACAAACTGAGCACTTGTGATCAATATACTTCACCTGCAGCTGTTTTTCAGTCATTTATAACCCTCATGTCCATGTCAGAGCTACAATTCACTGATGTTTTGGAGATTTAGTCATTGGTGAGGACGTTATACGGGTCAGTGTCTGCTTTTATATTTGGTGTCTGATTAATATTTGCTGGTAGGGAAAATCTATTTGTTCACTTCTGCTATTCATACTTTGCTTTGCATTTTAGTTTATTTATTTATTCAACTTAACTGCAAATTAGAATAGAAACTGGATAAAGAGCACACAAACATACTGACAGTTATCGGTACTGTGGATTGTTGTGGGTCAATGATGCTAATATTCGGCACAAATCCATCAATTTTCCCTCTCTGGCTGTTCTTTCTATGAATGAATAATGTAGAAGCACTGTTCATGCGTGTTTCCTCATCAGTTAGTAACGCTATATTTCACTGCACAACAATAGTCTATCAGGCTTTTGGGTTAAAAAGAGAAATCACGGTTTAATTTGTTATTATTAGATCATTTTTAAATTTCACCTCTCCTGCTGTCCATGAATCAAGCTGTTGAATGGTTAGCATATAAGGTGGCTAGGCTAACCTAGCTTTAGTGTTGATAAAATTATTTTCTAATCATTTGCCTATTATGTCATGAATAAACCCCTATAATCCATACTACAGTTCTTTTTTTATCTGGCTTTCTCAGATATCTCACCTGTTCACCAAAAATGACTAATTATATCCCTGGGAATGTCTGACACCGGCGCATGCATATTGTAATAGACGTGCCAGGCACGAAAGCTTGACAGGCGTAGCAACAGTAACTAAGGAGGGCGGGGCTTAGCGAAGGGTTAATTAACCTAGTTAAGCCTTTAAATGTCACTTTAAGGTGTATAGAAGTGTCTTGAATATCTAGTCAAATATTATTTACTGTCATCATGGCAAAGATAAAATAAATCAGTTATTAGAAATGAGTTATTAAAACTAGTATATTTAGAAATGTGTTGAAAAAAATCTTTCCGTTAAACAGAAATTGGGGAAAAAATAAACAGGGGGGTAATAATTCAGGGGGTTTAATAATTCTGACTTTATCTGTGTGTTTCTTAGTCATTCATTTTCCTTCTGCTTAGTCTCTGATTTATCAGAGGTCGCCACAGCGTAATAAACCGCCAACTATTCCAGCATATGTTTTAAGCAGCGTTTCTTCTATGGAACATAATTTTAATAAAATAATGATCTTAAATCAAATAAAATATGTTAAACAACAATTAATCATTTAAAGACTTTAAATTCACTTCATACTGCAAACCTATGTCTTACTTCACCATCTGAGAGTGATTATCAGCACAGGCTCATTGGGAATATGTGCCTAGGGCTACTTTATGTGCCTTGGTATGCATTTGCATGACATTTCTGGGTAAAATGATGCCAATAACTTCTGTTTAGAATCTAAAACATTAACAGGAACATATTATTGATGGATAAAGGATTGTTTTTGTGCAGTACTTTGAGAAACACAGAATAAATACTCCAAAAACAAATAAATGTCTGTAATTTATAATCGAACACAATCGCCTCACCTGCTTACCACAAAAAGGATGGCTTTTCTAGCATGGACAGTTTGCTCGGTAGCTCACCTTGTACAAAGTCATACTTGGGACGCTGAATGGAGTCCAAAAACCAGATAAAAAACTTAAAAACAATGTGAAATCGTGGTAAAAGCACACAGCTACAACGTGCTTTTCTCTTCAAGTTTGCTTTTGAAAACACTATTGGCTGGGTTTAGGGTGTATGAGTCGATTACAAGGTGATATAAAATGCAGAAACAAGAAGAACGTGTAAATGGCGTGTAACATGGTAACATGGGCTACACGTTAGATTTAGATTTTTAAAAATGTAGACAGTGGCCTCTAGTGGATTTCTGAACACAAGCTGCAAGCAAACTTCGCCGGACCAACATATTTCATGGTTCACAAAAACATACAGTTAAAGTCAGAATTATTAGCCCCCCTGTATACTTTTCCCCAATTTATGTTTAATGGAAAGAAGATTTTTTTTCAACACATTTCTAAACATATTCGTTTTAATAACTCATTTCTAATAACTTTAATAATTCAGCTTAAAGTGACCTTTAAAAGCTTAACTAGGTTAATAAGGCAAGTTGGGGTAATTAGACAAGTCATTGTATAATGATGGTTTGCTCTGTAGACAATCGAAAAAAAAAAAGCTTAGAGGGGCTAATAATATTGACCTTAAAATGTATTTTTTTTATTGAAAACTCCTTTTATTCTAGCCAAAATAATACAAATAAGACTTTTACCATAAGAAAAAATATTATAGGAAATAATGTGAAATATTCCTTGCTCTGTTAAACATCATTTGGCAAATATTTAAAAAAGACAAAAAAATTTGACTTCAAGTGTATTTCCAATGAGCCTGAGTTAGTAATTATTAAGGAGTGGTGAACTTACTGCACTCATCGATAGGTTCGTCAGAGTTGTCTCCACAGTCATCGTCCACGTCACACTTCCAGGTGTTGGGTATGCAGCGTCCGTTCCTGCACTTGAACTGTCCCGGTCTGCAGGTGCGGCTCGAGCAGTGAGCGGGATCTTCATCGGAGCCGTCGCCGCAGTCGTTCTCTCCGTCACACTGCCAGGCCTCAGAGATGCAGCGCTTGTTGGCACACTGCCACTGATGAGACTCACACTGATGAGTGGCTGACAGGACAAGAAAAACTCATAAACACTACATCACTGCTGAGAAATAGACAGCTCAGTGTCTTCATCATTAACTACAATTAAAACTAAAAATCTGCTAAAATAAGCAGCTTGGAAGGAAAATATTTTATGTTTAAAAATAAAATAAAGCCGAAATTTTTCTGAAGTGGTGGAAAAGTATTACAAGATATTTAGATACGTACATTTAGAGGGTAATTAACCTATCACCAATGTAACTTGATTTAGAAATGTATCCCCTGAAAAGAATTTATGATGGCAGTACTCTTTATTCATTTATTTTGTATTATTTTTCTTATTTTATTAAAAATTTTTATATTATAATTTTTTTGTTTCCTCATTTGTAAGGGGTTAAATTGTTGGAAAATTGGTTATTCTGTTAAAAAAAATTGAAAAATCATAAATAAAATAAAAAAAATAAAAAAATAAAAATTCAAAAATAGAAATTAAAAAATAAATAAAACTTAAAAAGATTAAAATATATATATTTAAAAAAATTTTGAAAAATTGTTTTGGTAACTAAATGTAATATAATACAAATGCAATTCAGGATCATTCTAAAAATGTACCACTATATACATTTCTGGAGAGCGCCAAATACATGCCAGGAACTTTGTTTTTTTTTTGCAGTTTTTATTTTCGCAAATCCACCAAAGGCTGCTGTGTACGCTTTTCGAGATCTCAAATTTGTCTCACAACTGCCATTCACTCCTGCTGTTCTCGCGTAAATTCACCAGAGGCCGCTGTCAACTGACTGACTGATCGACTGATCGATTTTATTTTTTGTCTTCTGTTTTTGTCTTATTTGCTTTCTGGAACCGTTCTTAATGGACTCGAACCTCGTCGTCGTATCAGCTCCTCTCTGCGTCTCAAGTCCGCCGACGTACTTGACAAGCAAATGGATAAACTAGTAACAGCGGAAAAGTCATCCATACGGAGGTAAGCGGTCAACTAGTAAGCGTAAAAAGGAGTTACTGCCCCGTAGCGTTCGTTTTAAAGATGAAATGCAGCCATACGTACTTCTGGCTACATAATTTGCGATCTCCAGAAATGTATATAGGGCTACATTTTCCGAATTAGCCTGTGTTGCACAAACGTAAATGAAATAAAGACAATCAAAACTTATACAGTATTGAAATATTTTAAATTAAAAAAACTTACTGAAAACAAAAATTTTAATTTAGTAAAATATGAATTGTTTAAAAAAAAAGTAAATAAATATTAAATGAAAAAACTTGCTAAATAAATTTACTTAAACTAACAATCTGTCCCTCCAGGAAAAATATTTGAAGAGTTCACACTTAGCTGATGATTGATTATAAAGCATGTTTGACATGCTATCCCGGGAGAGAGCCCTGAGTTCACAAGATCCTCGAGCCCTGGGATCCCTCCTACTTGCAGTCGAGAGGGGAGTTTGAGCTTTGGTAGGTCTAGAGATCCCCCCCCCCCTATTTAGGGCTAATGACAAATTAGCGATTGCTATGTAGAGATATACTGCTGGATAAGAGCTCGACTATAGTGACAATTTCGATTGGTCAATTTATCTGTCATGCATGTCTTTGGACTGTGGGAGGAAACCAGAGAACCCGGGGGAAACCCAAGCGAGCACGGGGAAAACATGTAAACTCTGCAAAGAAAAGTTGACTGGTCTGTTAAGGACTTGAACCAGTGACATTCTTGCTGTGAAGCAACAGTGCTAACCACTGAGCCACCATGCCACCCCATTAAGGGAAAGGAGGAGGAGTAGGAGTGGAAGGGGGGATCCTTCAAAGTAAAGATAACTGAAGTAAGAAACTCTGGTTATTTATAGTGAGTTAGGAATCATCTGATCTGATTGCGTTAGCTAATGTGGGACCAGCCGTGATCAATCATAAGCACACAATCCTCTCGAAATTAGTTTATAAATAAACTTCACTTATATGTATTTTCATAGCAAAGCACAAGAATTTTAACAATTAACGCCATATATTGAGAAAAGCCTTCACAAAATGTCACTTTAGGGCACAAACATAAAAATACCTGTAAAATCCGTGAGGGCCTGTAAAATGGTTCATTTCAATAATTCTTTTTACAAAAACCACTAGCGGCGATGTGGTGGCGCAGTAGGTAGTGCTGTTGCCTCACGGCAAGAAGGTCGCTGGTTCAAGCCTCGGCTGGCTCAGTTGGCATTTCTGTGTGGAGTTTACATGTTCCCCCCGTGTACGCGTGGGTTTCCTCCGGAGGCTCTGGTTTCCCCCACAAGTCTAAAGACATGCACTATAGGTGAATTGGGTGAGCTAAAATTGTCCATACTGTGTGTGTGTGAATGAGAGTGTATGGGTGTTTTCCCAGTGATGGGTTGCGGCTGCAAAGGCATCCGCTGCGTAAAACATGTGCTGGATAAGTTGGTGGTTCATTCAGCTGTGGCGACCCCAGATTGATAAAGGGACTAAGCCGAAAAGAAAATGAATGAATGAATGAAAAACCACTAGCCTTTCATTACTTTGGATGAGGATGCTTGTGTTCTGAGTGTCAATACGTTGTATTATTCAAATTAACGATTAACTAAGAAAAGATTCACTGATTGTTCATATTAATGACAATTTATCATGTGAATTGGTTAAAAATTATATCATTATATTGTCCCGTACCACAGAGCACAGTGTCTTCATCGGAGCCATCAGGACAGTCCTGATTGGAGTTGCAGAGGAAGTGTGGACTGGTGCAGTTTCCATCATCACACTGGAACTGACCGAGCCTGCAGTGCCGGACGGGACACGTAGAGGGTTCATCCGATCCGTCTCTACAGTCCCGCTGACCGTCACACTTCCACCAGATGGGGATACAGCTGCACGGAGAGAGAAACAATGTTAGAATGCTTCATTACTCAGGGATCCAGACATACAGTTGAAGTCAAAATGATTAGCCCTCTTGTGAAGTTTTTGTTTTCTTTTTTAAATATTTCCCAAATGATGTTTAACAGAGCAAGGAATTTTTCATAATATTTCCTATAATATTTTTTCTTCTGGAGAAAGTTCAAGAACAAAGAAATATGATCATAATACTCCGGTTCTTTCATCATTGTATTGGCTCCTTAATAAATATCAAATAAATTGTAAAATCTTATTAACTACCAACAAAGCACTGAACAGTTTAACTCCCCAGTATTTGAAGGAGCTCCTGGTAAACAGAAATAGGGGAAAAATATGCAGGGGAGCTAATAATTAAGGATGGCTAATAATTCAGAAACTGTGTGCCAAATTCCCTGACTTTCACTAACTAATAAGTTTAATATTCATGACCTATAACGAATTGAGCAGTCTCTCCAGAGTTTTGTAATTCTCTGACTGCTGAATTTAATTCGATATCAAAAACATGTCTCAAAAAAAGAGTTAAATTTTTATCAATCTTTTATATCAAATAACATTATATTTGTAAACAAAGCACTCATCTACAAACTTGTGTGACCCGCTTTAGACACAACACAAGAGATTGTTAAAACATGCATTTTTTTGTAATTTTATTAGTTAGTATTAGTAGTATTTTTAGTTCAATTGACATTTTTTAAATTTTATTGTTGAAGAGATATTAACATCAGTTTATTTATTTTGATCATTTAAGTCATTCATGTATGAAAGTGCATTTAATGGGGGCTCGTCCGGGATATTTTTAATTCATCTAAGGAAATAATTGTAAATTTATGTAGAAATTAACATACCTGATATTAACCGGATGATTTTGTTAAACCGTAGAATAAAGAAAAATGACCAAGTAAATAGCTTTGGTGATGCCAAAAGAATTGGTTTGTGAGCAGCATATTTTTAGTATCAATTTTGCACTTGAGAATATGGCACTTTCATTTAAAATGTTCATTTTGGAGGATTTTTTTAAGAGTCCTTCATTGGATCTGCAAAGCAAGCATTATATTGTTAAGAGGTTAACACTTTCTCTTTGTTTCTCTCGGTGTTCACTTTATATAAAATGCAGAGATCAATGATTCCTGAGGTCAAAAAAAAATCACTTTTGCTGCTTGTTCAAAATACTCTATTAAAATGAGTTGAAACAACACAATTCTTAAGTTGTTTTAGGGAAAACCTGATAGTTTTATGTTCAATTCACTTCCATTTACAAAAACGATTAAGTTAACTTGGTCACACTTTACAGTAAGGTTCATTAGTTAATGTTAATTAATGCATTTACTAACATGAACAAACAATACATTTACTTCAGTATTTGTTCATGTTAGCTAACATTAGTTAATGAAAATGCAGTTGTTCAGTGCTAGTTAATGTTAATTCACGGTGCATTAACTAATGTTAACAAGAATGGACTTGGATAATAATAAAGCATTAGTAAATGTTCAATTATGATTAATAAATGCTGTACAAGTGTTGTTCATGATTAGTTCATGTTAGTAAATGCATTAACTAATGAACCATATTGTAAAGTGTTACTGTTAACTTAATAGATTTGTGTCGAGTCAACATGAAGGAATTGTGTGGAACCCTGGATTTTTTAGTGTTGAGGTCAAAAAAGTAATAAAGAACTAAAATGTGCAATTTTTGTATTTTTTCACAGTAAAACAACACACAAAATCCACAAATATTGTCACTAATGTGAAGAAAAGTGACCAGAAAAAAAATAATAACAATTTTAGGCTGCAATAATCAGAAAATTGTCCTGCAAAATCCAGGAAAAACCAAATAACAGGTAGAGCTTTGTGACTGCATTCGATTTCTGGATGATAAGTTGGAATAAAATAGGAATAAAAAATATACTATCCATAACAAAAAACTAAACACATGAAGCAACGTTATGAAAATAAAAAATATATATTCTGATAATTAGAAATTAGCATTTAAAATGACAAACAAATCCCTGATATTCCATCATTTGGAAAAAATATAAGGTAACACTTTGGTTTAGGTCGCAATTAAGGCTATTAACTACTGGCGCATTACCTGCCTATTATTAAGATATTAACTGTTCATTAATAGTTACTCCCAGCGCCATTTATATCGAAGTTGATATTTAGCCGCACCATGTTGGTGTTAAATAACATCTAGTTTTTTAGGAGGTGGGTTGTTAGCCCAACGCTCAAACCCACATTCGCAGGACCAGGACATACACACATACACTACGGACAATTTAGCTTACCCAAATTACCTACAACGCATGTCTTTGGACTGTGGAAACCAGAGCACCTGGAGTAAACCCACAAGAACATGGGTAGAACATGCAAACTCCACACAGAATTGCCAACTGACCAAGTCGAGACTCGGACCTTCTTGCTCTGAGGCGACATCGCTACCCACTGCGCCATCGTGTCGCCCTCATTAATAGTTATAAAGTGTGATATTATACCGCATTCATAATCTTTCCCAAAACCTAAACCCAACTTCTACCTTACTACCAATTAATTAAACAGCTAATTAGTAGTTTATTAAGCTAGTATTGTTCATTATGGTTTGTCAATATCGAGAATTGTTACCTAAACTAAGTGTTACCAATAATATTAATAAATTTCCCTGACTTTAAAATGTCCGGAATAGCCCTTTCAAAAATCCCTGATTTTCCAGAATGACCCGTGTGAATGCTCCACAGGAGAGTGACTGACAGACAGAGACACTGACCGTTCATTGTCTGCGCATCTGTACTGCGTGCTGGAGCACATGGGTAAACATCGTGCAATACCGGCGATCTGCACCGTCAGGAAGTGATCTGGACACTCGCAGGTGTAACCCTGACCTCCGGCCCGCAGAAGACACAGGTGAGAACAGCCGCCGTTATTGAGTGCACAGGGGTTCGTCACTGCAGGGGAAATACAAGAATTTTATTGTCAATGTTTGGAAAGCAACAAAGACTGTTTATCAGCTCACCAGGTTTTGATAGTGCCCTATTTCACAAGTTCACACTCACAGATATTTGACTAAATAGAATATGTGTATTCGGCATGCTGTCCAGGGAGAGGGCTCTGAGCTAGGCACCCTAACTCAATGTTATACCCCTTGTCAGGATAGACAAAGAGATAGGGGTCTAAGCACAGTGTCTAGCCCGGCTCCAGAACACTACCCCCTCAGATTTAAGTAGGTATCAGGTTTAATAGTGTGGAGTTGGGGTGGTGGAGGGATGCTGAAGTCAAGACAAAACAAATCATAACATGTTTGACTATTTATAAGGGTTTGGTCTTAAGCTGATTTGATAATAGAATGATTGTCAATAATGAATTATCCTGTTATGATCATGCTTCTCCCAAAATTAGTTTATAAGATATCACTAAATATTTTAAGTTTACGTTAATATTTTTTTACTTCAAATAGCTTATTTATTTATTTATTTATTTATTTATTTATTTATTTATTTATTTATTTATTTATTTATTTATTTATTTTTTTTTTAGTACTCAACTATAATAGTTTAAATATAGTTTAGAAATAAAAAGGCATGTGCACTCAATAGAAATCAAGAAACATATTAAATTGTAAAAATCCTAAAATTAAATTCTATATAATTAAAAATAAAAAATAAAAACAGGTTATTTTTAAATAAATTATAATAATTTAATTAAATTACAATACATTCTCTATATATATATTATTCATACAAAAGTAAATTCAATGTCAACTGCAATCAAATTAACATTAAAATAATATATTAATAATACAAATATAAATTTATTTATCTCTATTAACCAAATTATTGGTGCAAAAATATCAAATAAGAAGTATCATGAGTAAAAAGTGAAAAGCATTCGTTCAAAAATCATTCATAAAGTGTGCTTAATGAAAGAAATAGCAGAATAATCATTATATTAATATATATTATAATAACTGCTAAAATAAATAAACAAATGCTACAACAAAAGCTAATAATAATTAATTAAATCCCCTATCATAGGAATAACTTTTTAAAATATCTTTATTTCAGTCATTCATTAATTATTCAGGGCTCGCCACAGTGGAATGAACTGCCAACTCATCCAGCATATAAGTTGGATGTCCTTCCAGCTGCAACTGGCCCAGCCAGGACCCGAACCAGCGACCTTTTTGCTGTGAGGCTACAGTGCTAACCACTGAGCCACCGTGTCACCCTGTCTTTATTTGATACTAAAAAATATGTATGTACATATGAATGAACACAACACAATTCTAAGACAGTCATAAATGAATGATTATTTTCATTAACGATACTGAATAAACTTTAGCACATCTCTATTACATTCACATTAACATTTACTCATTTAGCAGACACATTTATACAAAGCAACTTACAAGTGAGGATAAAAGAAGCACATTAATCATCAGAGAGTAGCAGTATATTCTGTAAATGCTATGAAAAACCTATTTTTTTTTCAACCCAGGCTCATTCTGAAAACGTACTGCTATATACATTTCTAGAGAGAACCAAGCACGTCCCAAGAGGTATTTTTTTGCGTATCCACCAGAGGCCACTATGCACGCTTTTTGAGATCTCAAATGTCTCTCGCGAGTGCCATTTGCGCCTGATCTCCTCGCGTAATTCCACCAGAGGCAACTGTCGACCAATCGACTGACCCACCCACCCACTTCACAAAAAAAAACCCAACCGAAAATGTTTTCATAAGCAATCCAGAAAAAGAGAAGCCCTTGCCTGATTTTTACCACGTTTTCAGATTTTACCACATTCTCACCCTGTTATTTACATGTTTATTTTATTTTTTGGCTTTTGTTTTTGTCTTACCTGCTTTCTGGAACTGTTCTTAGCCAAACTCGAACCCCGTTGTCATCACTGGACAAACTGGTAATAGCAGAAAAGCCGTCCACACAGAGGTAAGCGGTCAGCTGGTAAGCGCGAAAAGGAACAGCGTCATACCGCCCCGTAGCATTCGTTTTAAAGACGAAATGCAGCCGTATGTACCTCTGGCTACATAACTTGAGATCTCCAGAAATGTATATAGGGCCACGTTTTCAGAATGAGCCTATAGCCTTTTCTATTAGCTTTATTATAAGGAAACGTGGTACAGAATTGATATATTGCCCAAAGTAAACTCTGAAGCCTCTGGCCTGTATCCTCTTACACAGAATCAGGATGTGGCACCACATCATGTAGCCGTAGCTCGTCTTTCTAAAGCAGATAAAGCGTATAAACGTGCTGTCCAGGCCATTACAGCCATGATAAAGAGTTTAGTCTTTCCTGCAGAGCACAGACTGGCGGCATTGTGTCGGCCTGTGTAAATATTGGCAGAGACCCTTAAAGGATTAGTTCACTTACAGAATAAAAATATCCTGATAATTTACTCACCACACAGTCATCCATGATGCTCATTTTTATTTTTCCTCAGTCAAGAATAACAATAATAAGGTTTTCAGCTTTGTTCAAACTCAAATTTAAGCACTTTTCAGAGTTTTTTTAAAAAAACCTTTTCAGCACTTCACAATTGTACACAACATATACATATACATATATATATATATATATATATATATATATATATATATATATATATATATATATATATATATATACATATATATATATATATATATACATATACAGTCAAGCCTGAAATTATTCATAGCCCTGGCAAATTCTAAATGTAAATAAAAGCTGAGAAATATATATATATATATTTTTCCACAATTTTGCTTCTTGTACGTAACCTTTCTATCTTTTGGGGGAAAACTGTGTCATTTATAAAAATAAAAAAAAATACAAAAACTTGCTGGTTGAATAAAAGCCATAATTTGCCAGGGGCAGGGCCATTGCTAGACGTAAAGCTCTACTGGGGCACAGCTCCCCCTCCAAAAAATAAATAAATAAAAATAAAATAAATAAAGAAAAATACTTAGTAATAATAAACAGAACTATTATTATTATACAATTATTATTCAAAATAAATAACCAGAATCAGAATCAGCAGAAGTTAATCCTAAATTTAATTGGGAAACAATCTAAAGACACAACTTGAGTGATGCTAAGATAATTTAAGAAATCTTTTGCATAAATATTAATTTTATTACAATGAAATTCTATAGACAACTCTATAAAATACAAAAAAAAAAGATGTTTATAGAATTATCAGTTGTGTGTTGTCTAAAGGGCGTCAAACACCGGATGCGCCGCTCAGCGCCGCGACACGGCACGCACATGACAGTTGAAAGTATAGCAGGTCGCACACCAGAAGCGCCACTCGGCGACGCGCCGTGCCACTCATTTCATAATTCTAAAAATAGGTTTCTATCAGGGTGCACACATTGGCGCCGCAAGTCGCCCAGCCACGACTCAGAACACCGTTCATATTTCTGCTGCGCCACAGAGCTCCATCTGATTAGTTTCATTTTAAATATCATGCGAATGTGTGGTGTATGTGAAGGTGTGTGTACCCTGATAGAAACCTATGTTTAGAATTCTGAAATGTATGGCGCTGCGTGGTGCTATGCGGAGCACTGCCGAGCGGCGCTTCTGGTGTGTGACCCCCTTAAGACTCTAGAATACACAAAACATGTCACTCTATAGTTTTGAATGGGAAAAAGTGCAATGGTAGGGGCTTAATTTGTGCGGGAAATCTGATCCGGCATCTTATTTTCCTGACTCATCCCCCTCCTCACACGGCTATTCACTTTCTTCCGTTCATTGATTTAGCATTTCCCAAATCCATCATTCCAACGAACATTCTCAAACTGCCTCTGGAGCTGTAGTTAGAAACATAGTTCCTGTCTGTGTGCTATTCCCAGTTATCCTTTTATGCCCTATACCTTTAGAACATTCTAACATTTAAACTTGGAATTATTAAAAAAAAATAAATAAAAGAGCATTAAAGTCATCACTCTTAGCTTTAATTTGATTTCAAAGTATATTTAAAGTTCAGTTTTAGCGATCTTCATGTTTACAATTGTGCTCCCTTCGCAGTGCACTTTGAAAACATTGATGTCATTTTGAACACAGCCTCATGACGAAAGCTATAGGTGACCTATTATTTAAAAACAGAATTTATCTTACATCTCCAAAGCTTGTGAAAACAAAAAACATAGCATACGTCAATGCTTTTAATTTATAGTGGGTTATTTAATACGTATCTGCACTGTATATGGCGTGGGCCTGTTAGTTAAAACATTTCTGCAGTGGTTTACATGTGTCAAATTATAAAAGTAGACTAAATAAATAAACAATATCCTACTTAATAATAATAATAATAATAATAACAATAATAATAATATAATAATATAATAATAATAATATAATAATAATAATAATAATAATAATAATAATATAATAATAATAATAATAATAATAATAATAATAATAATAATATAATAATATAATAATAATAATAATAATAATAATAATAATAATAATAATAATAATAATAATAATATAATAATATAATAATATAATAATAATAATAATAATAATAATAATAATAATAATAATATAATAATAATATAATAATAATATAATAATATAATAATAATATAATAATAATAATAATAATAATAATAATATAATAATAATATAATAATATAATAATAATAATAATAATAATAATAATAATAATAATAATTGTCATCATCATCATCATTATGGTGGCTTGAAGAGCCAGCATACTGTTATCTATCTTAAACTTATTCTTCTTCTTCTTCTTCTTCTTCTTCTTCTTCTTCTTCTTCTTCTTCTGAGACTAATTTCTAAGTGTATCTCCTCCTAGGCCTTTCAAGCTACATACTTCAAACTTTCGTCAAACCTTCGAACTGGTCTGACTCGGGTTGCTATATCTTTTCTAACTGATCCGACCTTGGGTTTTCCGAAAAACGACCCAGAAAAATCCCAAAAGTCCCATTGACTTAACATTGGGTCAAACTTTGTGAGCTCATAACTCTGCATCAGACTGTCCTACAGACTTCTAACTGGACTCATTTAACTCAGTCTAGCCAGCAGCCAATAACTGATGACTTTTTAACTTACTAGCCACTCCCTAGCAACCACTTACAGCACCCTAGCAACTGTCCCATAGACTTCCATTGTAAAAGACTCCCATTTACTTAACATTGGATCAACCTTTGTGAGCTCATAACTCTGCATCAGACTGTCCTACAGGCTAGAGTCTGGCCTCATTCAACTCAGTCTAGCCAGCAGCCAATCACTGATTACCTTTAAACTTACTAGCCACTCCCTAGCAACCAATTTCAGCACCCTAGCAACTGTCCCAGAGACTGTGACTAGCTTTTCTAACACATGCTAACAGTTTAAACTTCCTACTGACATGCTAATCTTGCTAGAAAGGTGCTAGCAACACGATAGTGACATGCTAGTCATGCTAGTAACATGCTAATTCATGCTAGAATCATGCTAACAACATGCTAATTCATGCTAGAAACAAGCTGACTCATGCTAGAATCATGCTAGTAACATGCTAGTTACATGCTAATTAATGCTAGAATCATGCTAGTTACATGCTAATTCATGCTAGAAACATGCTAATTCATGCTAGAATCATGCTAACAACATGCTAATTCATGCTAGAAACATGCTAGTAACATGCTAATTCATGCTAGAAACATGCTAGTAACATGCTAATTAATGCTAGAATCATGCTAGTAACATGCTAATCCATGCTAGAATCATGCTAGTAACATGCTAATTCATGCTAGAATCATGCTAGTAACATGCTAATTCATGCTAGAATCATGCTAATAACATGCTAATTCATGCTAGAAACATGCTAATTCATGCTAGAATCATGCTAATAACATGCTAATTCATGCTAGAATCATGCTAACAACATGCTAATTCATGCTAGAAACAAGCTGATTCATGCTAGAATCATGCTAGTAACATGCTAGTTACATGCTAATTAATGCTAGAATCATGCTAGTTCCATGCTAATTCATGCTAGAAACATGCTAATTCATGCTAGAATCATGCTAACAACATGCTAATTCATGCTAGAAACATGCTAGTAACATGCTAATTCATGCTAGAAACATGCTAGTAACATGCTAATTCATGCTAGAATCATGCTAGTAACATGCTAATCCATGCTAGAATCATGCTAGTAACATGCTAATTCATGCTAGAATCATGCTAGTAACATGCTAATTCATGCTAGAATCATGCTAGTAACATGCTAATTCATGCTAGAAACATGCTAGTAACATGCTAATTCATGCTAGAATCATGCTAGTAACATGCTAATTCATGCTAGAATCATGCTAATAACATGCTAATTCATGCTAGAAACATGCTAATTCATGCTAGAATCATGCTAATAACATGCTAATTAATGCTAGAAACATGCTAGTAACATGCTAATTCATGCTAGAATCATGCTAGTAACATGCTAATTCATGCTAGAATCATGCTAATAACATGCTAATTCATGCTAGAAACATGCTAGTAACATGCTAATTCATGATAGAATCATGCTAGCAACATGCTAATTCATGCTAGAATCATGCTAGCAACATGCTAATTTATGCTAGAATCATGCTAGTAACATGCTAATTCATGCTAGAAACATGCTAGTAGCATGCTAATTCATGCTAGAATCATGCTAGTAACATGCTAATTCATGCTAGAATCATGCTAGTAACATGCTAATTCATGCTAGAAACATGCTAATTCATGCTAGAAACATGCTAATTCATGCTAGAATCATGCTAATAACATGCTAAATCATGCTCGAAACATGCTAGTAACATGCTAATTCATGCTAGAAACATGCTAATTCATGCTAGAATCATGCTAGTAACATGCTAATTCATGCTAGAAACATGCTAGTAACATGCTAACTCATGCTAGAAACATGCTAGTAACATGCTAATTCATGCTAGAATCATGCTAATTCATGCTAGAATCATGCTAGTTACATGCTAATTTATGTTAGAATCATGCTAGTTACTTGCTAATTCATGCTAGTAACATGCTAATTCAGACTCGGCTTTTCAAGCCACCATAAAGTTTGTCCTCAAACTTTAATATCTAGTTAATATTATTATTAAAGTATGAGTTCTTCTCTAAAAAATTGTTACTCCACCCCGTTTAGAGCACCATTATGGGCGATATACGATATAACTAACGTGGTTCAAGCGATAGATCGGCGACAGAGAAACAGCAGGTTTTGGGAAACACTCCTCACTACATAGTTCTTTTCCCAAACTATGCATCGTCCTATGATAGTTCAGCCGCGAGTTACGTCGATGTTTGGGAAATGCACCCCAGCATGATCTGACGAAACATTATCCAGAGGATGATAATGTGTAAAACAGCCATAAATGAAGTTGGTGTGGTGATCTCGTTCTTTTCGAGTGTGCATGCACATTAGCTTGGAAAACCAGAAAAAATGCTGATTTTGATTGATTTGAATATTTCGAAATTAAACTTATGAGACAGTAGTTGTTTATTTTTATTGGTGATTCCTAATATGTAATGTAATCATAAGCTTGGCAAAAAGTTTTGGAGAATTTGATGTTTCCCATTTAGACAGAATGGTCGAGCATACTGCCAGAGAGGCATTTCAAAGATGGCCGCCAAGTGAAATGATTTGCCTTAAAGGGACTTTGACGTAATCTAAACTAAAAAACTATGAGAGGGTGGGACATAGAGAAGCTCCACCCCTTTACAAAGCAGCCAATAGCATTTCGTTTTTATTACAATTATGCCAGTGAGAGTGGTTGAGATCAAGCGCATCAAATCAAAAGGAAATGAGAAACATCTTGAGAGGGGGGGAATGTCAGATACTAGAGAGCATTTGACTGGTCAGAAGATTTGATGACAAACTGAAGTATGAGGTGACCTAAAAAAAATTGGTGATCCATTTAGTGCGAAACTGCAAACTTTGGATATTTAAATTGGTTTTATATTTTCTAAACACAAATTTTGTCAGTTTTGGAGCACACTAGCTAATCACACTAGCTCATCACGCTAATCACACTGGAGCACACTAGCTAATCACACTAGCTCATCACGCTAATCACACTGGAGCACACTAGCTAATCACACTAGCTCATCACGCTAATCATATTTTAATTTCATGAAACCTTGAACAGCAGTGATGGCGTTCTTGTTTCCTAGACTCACCTATAGGCTGACGGTAAGGGTGACACACGTGGATGTCAAAGGGTCGGTGTGTGGTGTTGACCAGCGCCTCTCGGCCGGAGCCGTTGTATTTGTTGCCCTTCTCCACTGTTCGAGTGTTCCAGTCCGTCCAGTAAACGGTGTCCTCGAAAACTGTGATGGCAAACGGATGAGGCAGGACACCGTCGTACACTGTGTGTCTGTGACGTCCGTCCAGATCTGAGAACCTGAGAACACAGGAAGAGAGTTTAGATTTCCATTCATTCATTTTCCTTCAACTTAGTCTCTTTATTCATCAGGGGTCGTCACAATGGAATGAACCGCCAACTTATCCAGCATATGTTTTACACAGCGGATGCCCTTCCGCCCGCCACCCAGTACTGGGAAACACCCATACACTCTCACATTCACACACATACACTACGGCCAATTTAGTTAATTCAATTCACCTATAGCGCATGTCTTTGGACTGCGGGGGAAACTAGAGCACCCGGAGGAAACCCACACCAACAAAGGGAGAACAGGCAAACTCCACACAGAAATGCCAACTGGCCCAGCCAGGACTCCAACCAGTGACCTTCTTGTTGTGAGTCAATACTGAGCCACCGTGTCACTCGGTTTAGATTAGGTTTATGCAAAAATATAAGCTATGAAAATAATCAATCATGTCTTTCACAAAGCATCTTAAAAATGAGAGAGAAAGAAGTAAAAACTTTGAAAGAAATGTATTAAAATAATCAAATGCAAATAACCATACACAACATAAAAATAAGACTAATATTTTTGTTTTGTTTTTTGTTTTTATTTTCAAATACTAAATTATATAATAATAATAATAATAATAATAATAATAATAATAATAATAATAATAATAATAATAATAATAATAATAATAATAATAATATCTGGAATTTTATTTTTCAAATGATTCCTTAATATTTGTTTATAATATTATATGACATAATAATAATAATAATAATAATAATAATAATAATAATAATAATAATAATAATAATAATAATAATAATAATAATAATTATAATAACTCTAAAATGAATGCAAATAATAATTAACAGTCATAAGATAAAATAATACAAATATTTAAGATTTCAAACACTGGATATTTAGCTTATTTTTATTTTTAGAAAATACTGAATTCCTAAAATGCAATTAATAAATGTGAAATATGATCTTTAAATTTAAACATAATATAAAAATATAAATATAAATTCATTAAATTCTTGTAAATTTTCTATATAATTCATGCAAAAAAAATTACATTCAAATCAAAATCAAATTTTAAAAAAGACAACTTGAAGCGATAAATACAAAACAACAAACAAATCTTCATTGTCAGATTCCACATAATCAATGTAAATAAATAGATTTTACATAAACAAGGAAAACCACATTAATATACACTAACCAATTATTGTAAATCAGAACAATTAATTATTAATGCTATCCACAAATCAAACGTGCCGCTATTAGCACCCCAAAATTAATAAGAAAATTGTATTGGATTTCACACATATAATGAAGGGCAGTCAAACATAATATTAACAATCACACTCAGAATATAAACCTGAGCGAGTCTTACTCGATGTAGTTGAGATGAGCGTCAGACCAGTACAATTTGTCGTTGGTGTAGTCGATGGTCAGACCGTTCGGCCACTCGATCTTAGTAGTGATGATGGCAGACTTGTTATTTCCATCCATCCCAACACGACCAATGAACGCTCTGTCTCCCCAGTCAGTCCAGTACACATACCTGCACACAGATGACATTAGATGTAAAATAATTTGAAAGGACATCGGGGCAGCCCATAAAAACCGAATATCGATTTTATTTTTTATTATATTTGTTTATGATCATTATTTATGCTAAAATTATCCAAAAAAAGCATCCACAATGTATGCAGTATATATATATGATTGTATATATTTAAGAAAATGTTTCTATACTGTATTTATATGTACATATAATATGAGCGGCACAGTGGCTCATTGGTTAGCACTGTCGCCTCACAGCAAGAAGGTCGCTTGTTGGAGTTTCGGCTGGGCCAGTTGGCATTTCTGTGTGTAGTTTGCATGTTCTCCACATGTTGGCGTGAGTTTCCTCCGGGTGCTCCGGTTTCCCCCACAGTCCAAAGACATCCGCTATGGGTGAATTGGGTAAGCTAAATTGGCCGTAGTGTATGTGTGTGAACGATAATGTATGAGTGTTTCCCAGTACTGGGCTGCAACTGGAAGAGCATCTGCTGTGTAAAACATATGCCAGATAAGTTGGCAGTTCATTCCACTGTGGCGACCCCTGATAATTAAAGGGACTTAGCCAAAGGAAAATGGTCAGTGTATCTTTTGGTCATTGAATTTTCATTTTAGAAACGGATATTAAAAAACGAATTTTTTATTTTTATTTTTTTGCCGTTTTTTTTTATTTTCGTTTTTAAATTCAAAAACAAACATTTAAATACGAGGCAAACTTCGAAAATGATTTGATTTTCATTTTTTATTTCGAATAACAAAAAATAAAATCTCCAGAAAACAAAAATGAATAAAGGCTTGTTTTCTTTATATTCTGAAACCAGATAGGCCAATTCATTTACGGTGATGCAGTGCTGACCTGCTAGCTTACTAAAGGCTTTTATTTTTTTACGCTTAATCCTGTTATAAAAGGTATTTTCTTGTTATAACAGGATTTTGTTAAGGCATATTTTCCTCATTAAGACAACATACTTCTCATATAAGGGCCAGTTATAGGCTACATATTTGTTTTTTGTTAGCATGTTATAAATGAAACAACCTTTACTTTGACATTAGATGCAAGCATTAGGTTGCTTTACTAGACACTTTCTCAAAAGAAAGTTTTAATATTGTTAAAACCATAATACTTCCACTTCCCGAAGTTTTACCACAAATCATTTCAAGTGAGAGAGGCGTTAATACAGTTGTTCGTTACGCAGATTTCAATAAGTCATAGGGCTCTCTTTTGACGATCCATGCCCAAAGTCCAAAGCGCAGGGTGCAAACGCATTAAGGGCATGTCAGAATTCACTTTTGCTATTTTAAGGACGGAAAATCCAGTTATAGGTGTGTTTTGAGAATCAACCAATCAGAGTCTCATCTCCCATTCTCTTTAGGAGTCAGTTGCGCCGCGCCATAGCGCATTTGCTATTTACATGACAGACTTTGTAAGTGGAAAAACTAAACACTTCACCAGAGAGAAAACAGTTAAACAGAACATTTGCAGCGTGAGAATGAGAGATGAGCCTCCTCATTATTTATTTTCCCTTTCACTCTCATGGATAGTGAAACGTGTTGTACGCACCGACATCCATTAGCCTATACATATGTAATTTGATTTGTTTCAAAACTATTTCTAGATTCAGTTCTAATTTCTAGCAAATGAATAAATGAACAATAATAACCAAGTGTGTTCAAACAACTGAGTTATATCCAAATACACATGCTGTGTCCCATATGGTCTAAAACCTGACAGGTGGACAAATCTAAGCTTGTTTTTAATAAAACAAATATAAATATGCAGATAATAAATAATACTGCTAATAATAATAACATTATACAAGAGCAAATTTTTATGAATAAACTAAAAAAGCCGCCCGAGATGAAGAAGGCATGAAGGCAGGGGTTTTTATATTTATGTAGACTAGAAAATAATAATTTTTGTAATATTTTAATCCTTTAATTCTTTTTCATTTGTAAAGATATTTGTGTATTGCTGTACATCCTGTGTGTATTAAGCAATGTGTAAGCGAAGCACACAACTAACGCACTCTGCGCTGGACAATAGACCAGCTTTGTTCTGGTCTATTGAACAGTCTATTATAGTTTCTCAAAATAGCAACGCACCAGGAATGCGCCTTAACACACCTCCTTTTTTAGACCAGAACGCCTATGGGCGCACATATGAGCGCAAATGCATTTGCTATTTAAACAGCTTGGTGCAAAACGTCAAAACGACTCTTGCGCTGAGCTGAAACTAGCCAACAACAATTGCGTCGTGTCTTGCGCCGGGTGTATGATAGTGCCAACCCAGGCTCATTCTGAGAACGTAGTCCCGGGGACGTTTCTGGAGACCGCGAAATACGTCCCGGGAGGTACGTATTTGTGCAGTTTTTGTTTTCGTGAGTCCGCGAGAGGCCGCTGTGCGTGCTTTTTCCCGCACCGTTCTCGCGTAAACCCGCTAGAGGCCGCTGTCGAACGACCTTCCGCCTGTCTGCCTGGATGACAGAATTATTGACCGTGCGACCGGCCAATCGGCTGACCCACCCTCCTCCGTCCCTAAACCCAACCAACGACGATTCACAAAAGTCGTCCAGAAAAAGAAAAGCCCTCGTCCGATTTTTACCACGTTTTCGGATTTTGACCACATTCTCACCCTGTGACGAACTTGTTCGCTTCATTTTTTGGATTTTGTTTTTGTTTTCTTACCTGATTTCTGGAACTGCTCTTCCCCGGACTCGAACCCGGTCGTCGTCGTCGTCGTGGTCAGCCCCTCTCTGCGCCTCGAGTCCGCCAGAGTACACGAAGAGCTAACCGGACAAACTGGCTGCAGCGGGAAAGCCCTCCACACGGAGGGAACGGCGTCACACCGCCCCGCAGCGTTCGCTTAAAAAAATGAAATGCAGCCGTACGTACCCCCGGCTACGTATTTCGCGGTCTCCAGAAACGTCCCCGGGACTACGTTCTCAGAATGAGCCTGGGTTGGATAGGGCCCATAGTATTTTAAAATAAAAATTAACAATTAATTTTAACCGTGGCGCAGAGAGTATTTTTCCGTCCTTCACGAGTTCACACTTGCAATAGTTTCAGAATAAAGCGTATTTGGCGTGCTGTCCGGGGAGAGGGCTCTGAGCTCGGGGAAGACACCCAAACTCGAGTTATTCCTCTTATCAGGAAACAGAGAGGAATAGGGATTCGAGCGAAGTATCTAGCCCGGCCCCAGAACGCTCCCCCCAGGATTGTAATGCTTAAGAGGTGAGGTGTCGGGGTGGTGGAGGGATGCTAAAGTCGTAAGATGCTGCAGGTAAGACAGCTTTGGTATATATAGGGGTGTGGTCAAGAACTGATTGGATAATAGAATAATTGTCAATGACGTATTTGATACTGAAACTTCTGCGCGTGCTCCTCCCGAAATTTGTTTATAAAACATCACTTAAAATAGCAAAAGTGGATTCGGACACGGCCTAATGCTTTTGCACCCTGCGCTTCAGACTTTGCGCCTAGGTCATTAAAATAGAGTCTGTTGTGTTTCTATTACTCCAGTATGACTGTGGACACACTATACCTACACACAGTTCTGTCCAAACAGCTTCCAAAAGATGATTTTCATCATAGGTGCCCTTTAACTACATCCAATCAACATTTAGTATGACCACACTTTGCATTTAAAACGCTTGACCCCCCCCCCAACAGATAAACTCACCCAAATTTAGGATGCAGCACGATGGCTCTGGGATTCTGGAAGCAGTATGTGTGATTATCATCAACGCAGTGTTCAGCTAACTTCCTCACGAAGCGTCCATCCAGCTCCGAGACTTTCAGACAATCCAGAAAACTGTCCACCCAATAAAGCTTCCTCCCGATCCAGTCCACCGCCAGCCCTTCGCCATGCAAAACCCCATTGACCACAGCCTCCCGGCCCGTCCCGTTAAAAAACATCCGCTCCAGCACTCTGCGGCTCACGTCGATCCAATACAAGCGTTTGTCCACACGGTCGAAATCAAGCGCCACCACACTACTCAGACCCTGCAGGATGAGCGAATAGGCCTCTCCGTCCGTGGACAGATTGCGCAGGTAGTAGCGGTTGCTGAAGATTAAATAAGGGTGGATGTTGCTGTTTTGTCTGCAGCTGTGACCATCGGGTTCACGGAGGAATCCCGGAGCGCATTTGCAGACGTATGAGCCCAGGGTGTTTTCACAGACCTGACTGCAGACGCTGGGTGTGACGGAGCACTCGTCGATGTCGTCGCAGGTTTTGTTGTCAGACATGAGGCGGTAGCCAGGCCGGCAGGTGCAGATGAAGCTGGTCGGGGTGTCGGTGCAGTTGTGGTCGCAGTGGTGCATTGATGGGTCTGTGCATTCGTTGATGCCTGAGATGATATGAGAGAAAACAACATATACGGTGAGGTCTGGGCATTTTTGTGTGGCTGTCAAGCAATGTGCACTACAATACAGCACAGTTTTCACTACTATTTCTGCTAGGAATGCATTTATTTAAAAATAAATACAATAATAAAATAAAATAAAAACAAGTGTATTTTGTTCAATGCATTATAAATTACAATTAAGTTAATTTGGTCATAATGCATTTATTAAAAAAAGAAAAGTAAGTATTTTTTGCTCACAATACATTTATAAATAAATAAAAATCTGTTTTGCTCAATGCATTTATAAAAAAAATAGCAATAAGTCACTTAATGCATTTATTTATTAATTAAAAATGAGCTTCTTCTGCTCAATGCATTTATTTAAAAGGCTCTTTTGGTTATTGTATTTATTTTAAAAAATTAAAATAAATATTTTTAGCTCAAAGTAAAATCCTATTAAAAATAAAAATAAGTCTATTTTGCTCACTGTATTTATTTAGAAATAAAAATAAATATTTATTGCTCAAAATAAAATCATTAAACAATAAAAGTATCTTTTACTTCCTGTATTTATTTAAAAATAGCAAATAAATAAAAAGTCTCAATGTGTTTATTTAAAAATGAAAAACAAGTCGTTTTTGTTTTATACATTTATTATAACAATAGAAATCAATATATATATTTTTTTGCTCACAATAAAAATCATTAAAAAATAGGTCTATTTTACTCAATGTATTTATTTTTTTTAAAATTTGTATTTTTGCTCACAATGCATTTAATTATTTATTTAAAAATACACTTTAAAACTGTTAAATTGTGAAATATGATTACAATTTAAAATAAATTGTATTTTAATCTACATTTAGTAAGAAAAAAAGTTATTCCTGATGCAAGAGGTACTTTCAGCTTCATCACTCCAGTCTTTAGTGTCATGTGATCCTCATTATAATCTGCTTGTTAAGTCGTGACGTATGGAATACTGTTTCCAGGTGCAAGCCGCTACTCATTTGAAATGAGTCATATCACAAATTAAAGTGAATTTTATATAAAATCTCTATAAGTCTCTAGACTTGCTGTGTCACAGACATCAATATTTTAACAATTTATTAAAAATTAATCAATTTCTGGTCATTGGATATTAGGCATGGATATATATATATGTTCACACAAACACACACACAGTTTTAATTCCCTTTTTTTTCTTTTTTAAATATTTCCCAGATGATGTTTAACAGAGCAAGGAAATGTTCACAGCATGTCTGATAATATTTTTTTCGGCTAGAATAAAAGCAGTTTTTGGCTTTCCAGTTTATTAGCCCCCTTAAGTTTTTTTTTTTTTTTTTGATAGTCTACAGAACAAACCATCGCTATTCAATAACTTGCCTAATTACCCTAACCTGCCAAGTTAACCTAATTAACCTAGTTAAGCCTTTAAATGTCACTTTGAGCTGTATAGAAGTGTCTTGAATAATTTCTAGTCAAATATTATTTACTGTCATCATGGTAAAGATAAAATAAATCAGTTATTAGAAATCAGTTATTAAAACTATTATGTTTAGAAATGTGTAAAAAAAATCTCTCTCTCTCTCTCTATATATATATATATATATATATATATATATATATATAATATTGCGATCTATATATATTTTGCAATTGTGATTTTATAATTTTCAAAAGTATTTCATCGCTTTGTAAACGTTTATTATAACCATTTGTTGAGTCTTCCCATGTAGTTGAAACGCAAGCGCAGTTCAGATTGAGGACAGGAGCGAGTGAATTAAACCATATAAGGAATATTTTCCATATTAAAAGGAGATTTTGTCCTAACCAACACCTCGAATTGATATATTAGAAACGGCTTCTATTTCTCACAGCTGAACAACAGAAAACTGACAATGATCCCCTAAACCTAAATGCTAACAATGTGAGTTTGAATGCCATTTTAGATGACATTTATTGCCATATACTGAAAGCAGCCGTAGTTCACCTAAAATAAATAAAAAATTAATAAAAAATTAAAATAAATAAACCGTTTGAAACTGAACTTTAGAGCTAAACACATATCAGTGATTCAGCATCTACATTTAATAATGTTAAATAGGTTTAATATGTATTAATTAGATTATAAACTTTACCATTTCATGAGTAAGTGCTGTGTTTAATGGCTGAATTTAAATTTCTGTCGTGTTTCGTCTGGTGCAAACCAAATTGCTCATCCCCGCGTATCGCATCATGTAGCGTGTAGCACGGGGAGTGACAGAGACAACTGAGGTTTAGGATCCACTTGCAGGTTTATTCGAAGTCAGGGAATCAATGGTCAACACAGGTGCAAACAGATGTATAAAGGCAGTCCAGAATCGTCAAATGTAACAGGCGAGAGGGCAGGCGGCAGGCGGCAGACAATGAGAAAAGTAAACAAGGCAAAGATCAAAACACGGAGAAACAAGACTAGGAGAAACGCGTTGTAATGTCACTTTACAGATAACAAGACTCGGCCATGTGAATGAATGTGTGTGCTGCTTAAATGGGGTTTGTAATCAGTCCTTGACGATCCTCAGGTGGTGCGAGTGTAATCAGTAGAGACTTGGAGCAGGTGTGAGTATGTGTGTGGCATGACTGAATATGTAGTCTATTAATGGTGGAATTGTAGTCCATGTGTGTTTGTTTGTGAGATCCAGCGATCTGGGAGTTATGATCGCTGGTGATCGTGACAAGCTTGTTGTTAGGACAGTAACCTGCTCACCTAATGTTAATGCTCATAATATTTATATAATTTGCTAATTAATAACCTCATGTGTAACTGAATCTGCGTCTGTGGAACTGTCCACCGGAGGTCGCATTTCGGTCACGGACGCATACTCTAGGAGCCTTTCTGACTGACTTCCTACACCAAGGCAACCCGGGGAGCTGAAATATAATTGGCTAAACTGACATTGGGCGGGTTAAAAGAACCAACACAAAGACAGCGTTCCGGCACAGAAAACACATTTTCAAAGCAGAATATCTGACTTCAGCATTGTTTTTCAGATAAACAAGAATGTTCACTTACAGTAGCATATTTCTTGGAGATCTGCAAACATATTATGGTATTTTTATGCTTTATGTAACAGGATAATTTCAGGCATATTGATTTCACTATATTTTTCTCCTGTTAGTTACTGCTCATTTAAAATTGTTTTGTGTTCACAATATAAATGTAAAAAGAGTCATGCGACAGTGACAGTGGTTTCACCTCTTCTCCCCCTTGGGGTTAACATCAAGATGGTATAGTCGAAGCGGCCATACCTGTTGCACTATTGTTAGAGCGGTCTTTTCCACCTTTTCCTTGAACTAAAGAGGTATGCTCTACCTGTTCCACATTGAACTTGGTGCTGGTCATAAACAACACACACACAAATACATATTTAAGTTTAATTTTAATCATATGTTTTATTTACTGATGAAAAAACTATTTGTTATATTGTAGAATGTTATTTTTGTTGACAGTGTAATGGTATGAGCTGAAGCTGCCGATCTGTCATAAACATAATAACATTCTCTGTGCAGGTATGCAGTTATGATTTTTATTTTGACGATGTAATATGTGGATTGTCACGGTTCATATGCTGTTTTTTGTAATTGTGAGAGCTAGTTTTCTCTGTCCCTTTCCTGTCTTCGCGGCCTTCTGCGGCACCTCTCGCACGTTTCCTCCATCTTTCGCTCTTTTCTTCCCTCTTTCTCTTTTTCGTCCCTTTTCCACCTTTTCCTTGAACTAAAGAGTGTGATGGTATGAGCTGAAGCTGCCCATCTGTCATAAACATAATAACAGACTCAAAATGGTGTCCTCTCGTCATTCACTACACAACGCAGAGTAAAACCGAGTACGGTTACATTTACAAGAGTCAAAAACGTACATACAGCACCTTTAACAAGCGGATATGATGATTAAATGCTTAGCATTAAAGACTTTGTGAAATCAAAATGTACAAAGTTTATTTTGCTAGCGCACATTATTATTCTTAGGTGAATAATTAATCCATGCAATTTAATGCACTGAAAAAAGGTTTGTTTTGTTAATCTTCGATGTCTGATCATTTGCTACTGTGTTTGGAGTGGCGGTCTATCTCTGATGATCTCAGTTTGATGACTTCAGCCACAATATACCTAACCACACCCCTTTTACCGTTAGTTTGCTGTGAGAGAATGACGTTCAAAAAGAAAGCTCCGCCCCCTTCTCAATATTCCACTTCAGTTTGAAGCACATCAACATCCTGAAACAAACGTCTCAGCAACTGGTTGAAACAGACTTTAAGAACCAGTAATGCTAAAATGACAGATGCTGTGGTTCTTACCGCAGCCCTTCTCATCGCTGTTATCGCTGCAGTCGTCGTTTCTGTCACACACTTGGCTCTGCAGCACACAGTTGCCATTGTCGCAGCGGAAGTGTGCCGGCGGGCAGGTGGGTGCAGGCGTCCTGCACAGGTGGTCCAGCTCATCAGACTCATCCCCACAGTCGTTGTCTCCGTCACAAAGGAAATCACTGGAGATGCAGCGGCCGTTCTGACAGGTGAACTGATGCTGCTGACACGGCTGATACGTGCAGCCCTGCTCATCACTGCTGTCTCCACAGTCATTACGCCGATCACACCTAAAGCAGCAGGGCATTAGGGGAGATATTATGATTATTAGCGAAACACTGTAAAAAAGTGATTAGTTACTCCACTTTAAAAAAAGTAAGTAAACTGGTTGCCTTAAAAGCAACAATCAGAATCAGAATCAGAATCAGAAAGAGCTTTATTGCCAGGTATGTTCACCCATACGAGGAATTTGTTTTCATGACAGAGCTTCTACAGTGCAACAGGATTACAGAGACAGGACAAAAAACAGATAATAAATATATTTAAAACAAAATAGAAGTAAGTAGTGAGTGCAAATGTACAAATTGACAAGTGTATGTACAGCTATATTACTATATATAACGTTATATGTGCAGCTGTTATGTGCAAATTGGCATGTAAGTGTGTTGTTAAATAAGTGTATATGTGTATAAGTGTATGGCAAGTAGTGATGTTGGCTCCACAATTATTATCATCAAGTGTTCATGAGATGGATTTCCTGAGGGAAGAAACTGTTTCTGTGTCGGGCTGTTCTGGTGCACAGTGCTCTGTAGCGTCGACCAGAAGGTAAAAGTTCAAAGAGGCAGTGTGCTGGGTGTGAGGGGTCCAGAGTGATTTTGGCAGCCCTTCTGCTCGCTCTGGATAAGTACAGTACTTGGGGAGTAGGAAGGGTTGTACCAGTGATTCGCTCAGCAGTCCGAACTATTCGACGTAGTCTTTGGAGATCGTATTTAGTAGCTGAGCTAAACCAGACAGTTATTGATGTGCAGATGACTGATTCAATGATGGAGGTGTAGAACTGTTTCAGCAGCTCCTTTGGGAGGTTAAACAAGTTGATTTTACTTAAAAATAGTCAGTAAACCCATGCCCATACAGTAAACTTTTATAATTATGCCCATAGTTTGTTTACTTAATAATTATAAGGCAACGAGTTTACTCTTTAAGTAAAGTCAACTAATCCAACTAATACAGCAGTATTTTTAAAGTATTACAATCCAAATAAAAAAATAGATATATTTTCTGTGTTTATAATTACTACTAATACTACTACATCTACAGATACTCACTGTAATAATAATAGTGATAATAATTCACAGTGCATGTTGTATATTTTTATGGTTATGCAGTCATTATGTTCTTATTATGTAAAAAAAACTACACAAAACAATATTTTAAAATAATTTAAGCACCAGTGTATCAATTAAATGACAATTTAAACATAAAAAGCATCATTTATTAAAAAAATTAAAGAATAAGAATATTTGCTGAGCTCATCCTACAGCATAATAATGAGCCTTAGTAAGTCTCTTCTGCTCAATGAATTTATATTTAAAAAAAAAAGTCTTCTTTGATCAAAGTATTTATTAAAACAATAAAAGATAAGTCTCTTCTGCTCAATTTATTTATCCAAAAAATAAA
The DNA here is from genome assembly GCF_903798145.1 of Danio aesculapii. Classification (NCBI taxonomy): domain Eukaryota; kingdom Metazoa; phylum Chordata; class Actinopteri; order Cypriniformes; family Danionidae; genus Danio; species Danio aesculapii. Next base: position 49,884,601 of record NC_079443.1, on the reverse strand, counting down.
TTAAAAATGTCTTTTTTGTTTAATGCATTTAATAAAACAATAAAAATAAGTCTCTTTAGCTCAATTTAGTTACAGAATTTTCTCAGTCGTTTTGGTGCATTTCTCACGACACTATTTACATTTGCAACAGCCAATGCATTTCTCAAAACAATTAGTCATTTGTGCACATCATAATAGCAGTTTCTCATTCCTTCCAACAAACTGCAAATGCTTTAGGACATGCATCTATTGCTTTCATACAACTCTGCTGTCTTATAACTTTCATTTGCTTATGTCATGTCAGTCAAAATGAACTAAACTTGTGAATGCTGAATAGTCATTCCATATAAAACTAATAGTCCTCATTTCATTACTTGAGTCATTCCATACAGAAATGTTGAACTAGTTGTCAAAATCTGGCAAGCAAATTTTATAAAACATTTTAAACCTTTTTTTTTCCTGAAAAAGTCTTTTAAATTGACCATTTTCATAAATGATTTACAGACCTACAGTATGTATGTTGCAGGTTCAGTTCCAATATGTACTGCAATATTGTTAATTGTGCAATATTGTTAGTTACCCAAAGGGAGTTTATGTTTGTTGTATATAAGGCTGTATTTATTCTTTTGCACAATGTTGTGAATAAATTAGAATTGCAAAGAGCATATGCAGTATAAATGTGAAACACACTGTACATATTCAGTGTCTTGTACTCAGATACCTTACTAAATCAAGTGATGTCTAACTTTACTGTAGTTTTAAAATGGCTGTGCAAATAGTATATAGCGCTGTCTTGAGCATTTTCAGAAAGTGTCACCAGACTTTTTTGCATTGGAAAACACTACCAGAGTAAACTGTCATAATGAAAACATGACAAAGCCATTTGACTATCTTGTTCATAAACAATGGTGTCAGGACTTTTCATCTCGATGACACTGACACTTTCATTGACATCAATACTTGCTTTTGAGGAATGAGCTATCTATTTTGAGCAAGTGACACGCTTCAGGTTATCAACTAGGTTTTGCAGTTTGTACTAATTGTTTTGAGAAATGTTCAACTGTTCATATGTTCTAACTGTTGTGCAAATGTAAATAGTGTTGTGCGAAATGCATCAAAGCAACTGAGAAAAACTATTTAAAAATACAAGTCTTCTTTGATCAATTTATTTATTAAAAAAACAATAAAATGAAGTCTCTTTTGATTAATGCGTTTATTAAAACAATTAAAATAAGTCTCTTTTTGTTCAATTTATTTATGTAAAAAATAAAGATAAGTCTTTTTGATCAATGCATTTATTAAAACAATAACATTAAGTCTCTTTTGATCAATGCATTTATTAAAATAATAAAAATAAGTCTCTTTTGCTCAATTATGTAAAAAAACGTCTTTTTTGATTAATGCATTTATTAAAACAATAAAATAAGTCTCTTTTGCTTAATTTATGCAAAAAAAGTAAGTCTTTTTTGATCAATGTATTTATTAAAAACAATAAAAAATAAGTCTCTTTTGATCAATTAAATTATGCAAAGAATGAAAATAAGTCTTTTTTGATCAATACATTTATGAAAAACAATAAAATTAAGTCTCTTGCTCAATTTGTGTAAATAATAAGTCTTTTTGATTAATGCATTTATTAAATTAATAAAAAGACGTCTCTTTTGCTCAATGCATTTATTAAAACAATAAAAAATATTTTGCTCAATTTATGTAAAAAATAAAAAATTAAGTCTTTTTTGATCAATACATTTATTAAAACAATAAAAATAAGTATCTTTTGCTCAATTTATTAATGTAAAAAATGAAAATAAGTATTTTTGATCAATGCATTTATTAAAACAATAAAAATAAGTCTCTTTTGATCAATTTATTTATGTAAAAATTTTAAATAAGTATTTTTTGATCAATGCATTTATTAAAAACAATAAAAATGAGTCTCTTTTGCTCAATTTATTTATGTAAAGAATGAAAATAAGTCTTTTTTGATCAATGCATTTATTAAAAACAATAAAAATAAGTCTCTTTTGCTCAATTTATTTATGTAAAGAATGAAAATAAGTCTTTTTTGATCAATGCATTTATTAAAAACAATAAAAATGAGTCTCTTTTGCTCAATTTATTTATGTAAAGAATGAAAATAAGTCTTTTTTGATCAATGCATTTATTAAAACAATAAAAATGAGTCTCTTTTGCTCAATTTATTTATGTAAAAATTTAAAATAAGTATTTTTTGATCAATGCATTTATTAAAACAATAAAAATAAGTCTCTTTTGCTCAATTTATTTATGTAAAGAATGAAAATAAGTCTTTTTTGATCAATGCATTTATTAAAAACAATAAAAATAAGTCTCTTTTGCTCAATTTATTTATGTAAAGAATGAAAATAAGTCTTTTTTGATCAATGCATTTATTAAAAACAATAAAAATAAGTCTCTTTTGCTCAATTTATTTATGTAAAGAATAAAAATAAGTCTCTTTTGCTCAATTTATTTATGTAAAGAATGAAAATAAGTCTTTTTTGATCAATGCATTTATTAAAACAATGAAAAAAAGTCTCTTTTGCTCAATTTATTTATGTAAAAAATGAAAATAAGTCTTTTTTAATCAATGCATTTATTAAAAACAATAAAAATAAGTCTCTTTTGCTCAATTTATTAATGTAAAAAATGAAAATAAGTATTTTTGATCAATGCATTTATTAAAACAATAAAAATAAGTCTCTTTTGCTCAATTTATTTATGTAAAGAATGAAAATAAGTCTTTTTTGATCAATGCATTTATTAAAAACAATAAAATAAGTCTCTTTTGCTCAATTTATTTATGTAAAGCATGAAAATAAGTCTTTTTTAATCAATGCATTTATTAAAAACAATAAAATAAGTCTCTTTTGCTCAATTTATTTATGTAAAGAATGAAAATAAGTCTTTTTTAATCAATGCATTTATTAAAAACAATAAAATAAGTCTCTTTTGCTCAATTTATTTATGTAAAGCATGAAAATAAGTCTTTTTTAATCAATGCATTTATTAAAAACAATAAAATAAGTCTCTTTTGCCTAATTTATTTATGTAAAGAATGAAAATAAGTCTTTTTTAATCAATGCATTTATTAAAAACAATAAAATAAGTCTCTTTTGCTCAATTTATTTATGTAAAAAATGAAAATAAGTCTTTTTTGATCAATGCATTTATTAAAAACAATAAAAATAAGTCTCTTTTGTTCAATTTATTTATGTAAAGAGTGAAAATAAGTCTTTTTTGATCAATGCATTTATTAAAAACAATAAAATAAGTCTCTTTTGCTCAATTTATTTATGTAAAAAATTGAAAATAAGTCTTTTTTGATCAATGCATTTATTTTTGCTCAATTTATTTGTGTAAATAATGAAAATAAGTCTTTTTTTGATCAATGATTTTATTAAAAACAATAAAAATAAGTATTTTTTGCTCAATTTATTTATGTAAAAAATTGAAAATAAGTCTTTTTTGATCAATACATTTAATCAGACAATGAAAATAAAATACATTTATTTAAAAAAAGAATTGAGGTTGTGCTCTTATCATCTCCCTTTAAAGCATTTGCGTATTTATTGATTTATTTGTCATTTGTTAGCTCTGAATGGCTCTCCTACCTGTATGAGCTGCGGATGCAGAGGCCGTTGTTGCAGGTGAACTCATTGGCGGAGCAGGACCGGCGGGTGCAGTTCTGATGCTCATCGAAGGCATCTGAACAGTCTGCATCCCCGTCACACACCCATTCCCGAGGGATACACTTCCTCTGAGGAGGCCGGTTATTCACACAGGTGAACTCCTGGGCTGAGCACGTGCGGTTTGCTGAACGGTGGACACAAAAACAACAGGCCAAGGGTAAAATTTCTCTACCACATTCATGATCAAATCAGTGTAAAATAACTGTGTGGCTTATGAGACGCCTTCCTAGACAGCATTATAAGGACTCATAAGTGTGCTAGGAATCATAAAAAGCATTAGAAAAGATATGTTGCTGTTTTTTGTGATACTTTGTTTTAATTCCAACACATCCTTCATGTATCTTAGTTGTAGTATAATTAGTATAATAATTAGTAATTATACATTAGTATGTATAATTAGTTTTTATTTTAGTCCTATGGGTATTTATGACACAAACTTTATCATTAAAATCATTAAAAAAATATAAAATGATATATATATATAGTTTTTCAAAGAAGCTTATCCAACTAAAATGCCATTTTTCATCTCCTGCAATGCATCTGTAACCAATCTGTGTGGAAAGTTTCTGCTGTCAGGTCAAATCCAGGTGTCATCAACTTACTGTTGCAGACTAATTTGTAGGCCATGCAGTTTCTCAAAGCAGTCTGTCAACAAATAAACTGCCCTAGTGAAGATCTTAGAGTGAAAAGAGGCCTCAAGGGGGTTGGGCACAATCAGTACTGACCACAGTTGTGTCTCTGGTCCTCGTCGCTCATGTCTCCGCAGTCGTTGTCTCCGTCACAGATCCAGGAGGAGGCGATGCAGCGTCCGTCATCACAGCGAAACTGCTCCGAGTTGCAGGTCCTCACCAGAGAGGCTGTGGAGAACACACACAGCGGGTCAAGCAGCAGAAGAAGAGCCAGCCACTGCAGGGCCATGTCTCACAGTGCAAACACACACACACACACACACACACATTTAAACTTTAAACCCCATCATCAGTGCGAGAACTCTGGGAGAGGAGCAGCATTCCTGTCTGTAGTGTCCCGACTGAACAAAAGACACAGAGGGGTGCTGTGATTAACGGGACAAAGGAGAGAGGATGGGGAGTGTGTGTTTGTGTGTGTGTGTGTGTGTGTGTGTGTGTGTGTGTGCGCGCATTTCTACATGTTTGTGTGTGCGTATTTCTATGTGTGTGTGTGTGTGTGACTGTATTTGTGTGTGATTCTCTATGTGTGTGTGTGTGTGTGTGTGTGTGTGTGTGTGTGTGTATGTAAGAGACAGAGACAGAGAGAGACAGCATAGAGCAATGTGTGTGTTTGAAAGGGAGAGAGCAAGAGAAGGAGAGAGGATGGATGTGTGTGTGAGTAACCTGTATTCCTCACACTGTGAAGACATAATGTATAATGTATAGCAATGCCAGTAAATGCTGACCTTGTGGGGACATTTTTGGCCCACATTAAAAAAAATACACAGACTGAAGTATTTTGAAAATGTAAAATGCAGATGGTTCCCTGTGAGGGTTGGATTTAGGGGTAGGGGGATAGAATATACAGTTTGTAGTGTATAATGTCTATGGGAAGTCCTCAAATAATAGCTGAACATGTGTGTGTGTGTTTGTGAGTGTGTGTGCTTTTCTGCTGGACGTCACTGTGGAGGAATGTGACACACAATGAAGGGTTAAACTGGCATCACACACACACACACACAGACACAAGCACACACAGACACAAACAAAGCAGACAGAGGCATTCAAGTGTCTTTCACTCAGAGCAAAGCTTTGTCATGTTATTGAAGTTTCTTGTATTGTTATCTTCAACCCAGGCTCATTCTGAATACGTACCCCTATATACATTTCTGGAGACCATCAAATACGTCCTAGGAGCTATGTTTTTTTTTTTCAGTTTTAGTTTTGGTGAATCCACCAGAGGCGGAAATTTCTCAAATTTCTCTCACAAGTGCCATTCATGCCTGGTGTTCTCACATAAATCCACCAGAGGCCGCTGTCGACTGACTATTTGACTGACTGATTGAGTGACCGGCTGACCAATTGACTGACCCACCCTCCCCCTTCTCTAAACCCAACCAATAGAATTTTAGAAGCACAGATTGACCAGCCACCCACTTCCCTAAACCCAAACGACAAATTTAAAAAGCAACCGAAACCGAAAAGCCCTCGTCTGACCACGTTTTACCACATTCTCACCCTGTTATTTACTTGTTTATTTTATTTTTTTGGCTTCTGTTTTTGTCTTACCTGCTTTCTGGAAACCGTTCTTCCCCAGACTCGAACCCCATCGTCGTGGTCAACTCCTCTCTGTGTCTCAAGTCCACCAACGTACAAGGCAAGCTAACTGACAAAACTGGAAACAGCTGGAAAGCCGCCCATATGGAGGTGACCAGTCAGCTGGTAAGCGCGAAAAGGAACAGCATCGCACCGCCCCGTAGCGTTCATTAAAAAAATTAAATGCAGCCATACGTACTTCAGGCTACATAATTGTCGATCTCCAGAAAAGTATATAGGGCTACGTTTTCAGAATGAGACTATGTTGGTTATCTTTGGTCATTCCTGTTATGCAGAGCCTTTCGAAATCTACAACAAGGGGTTATTACAGTTAAATAAAAGCTTAAAATAGTTAAATGATAGCTGAAATAAAACACAGAATAAGCTAATTTCGAGAGGATCATGTGCTTATGATTGATCATGGCTGGTCCCGCATTAACTACACATTCCGTTTGAAGGGCGAGAGCAGAGTTCAGGTAGGTCTCGAGAACTCCCCTGCTTGTGAACTGCTGAGATAAATTTGTCTAAGAGTTGCCTTAGGATGCTATTTTGAAGTAGTCAATTTGCTTATGGTGTACGTCTCTGGACGGTGGGAGGAAACCGGAAACCCAGGGGAAACCCCACGCAAACACGGGGAGAACATGCAAACTTGCTGTGAGGCAACAGTGCTAACCACTGGGCCGCCGTGCCGCCTAATTAGAGAAGGGGAGGAGTAGGGGTAGAAGGTTGGATTCTTCAAGACGAAGATGACTGGAGTAGGAAGCTCTGGTAATTTATAGTGTGTCAGTATTCGCCTGATTGGTGCAATATACGGAGCTGATGAGGTCCCAGCTGTGTTCAACCATAAGCACGTGATCCTCTCGAAATTAGTTTATAAATAAACCACACATCGCACCAATCAGACCAATATTAACTCACTGTAAATAACCCGAGTTTTTCACTTTAGTCACCTTCGTCTTGAAGAATCCCCCCTTCCACCCCTACTCCTCCCCCTTCTCCAGATAGGACAGCACGGCGGCCCAGTGGTTAGCACGATTGCCTCACAGCAAGAACGCCACTGGTTCAAGCCCTTACCGGGCCAGTTGGTGTTTCTGTGCAGAGTCTAAATCTTCTTCCATGCTTGCGTGGGTTTTCCCCGGGTTTTCCGGTTTCCTCCCACAATCCAAAGATAGAAGTAAATTGACTAATCCAAAGTGGCATCATAGACAAAACTCTTAGTCAGCTATATGTCTCAGCTATTACTAACACATTCACAAGCAGGGGAGTTCAAGAGTTCCCACTTAGATATGCTTGGCGTACAAAGCAGGTTTGGCATGCTGTCCTGGGAGAGAACCCTGAGCTCGGAGATATTTGAGCCCAGGGCTCCCGCCCGGTTGATAAGCATATCAGGAGATCCAAGATCAGGTAGGTCTCGAGAGCTCCCCCTTTAGAAAAGGGGGGAAAAGGAGGAGATGGGGTGGAAGGGGGGATACTTCCAAATGAAGATAGAAACAGTAGGGAGAAAATGATCCATTTATAGTAAACTAGGATCACTCTGATTGGATTATTACTGATTACAGATGAGAGGCCAGACGTGCTCAATCATATCACGTGCTTCTCTCGAAATTAGTTTATGAAACTTCACTTCTTGAGACCTACCTGAGCTCAAACTCCCCTCTTGCCCTTCAAACTGGAGGGAGCTCTGGGCTCGAGGATATTCTGAGCTCAGGGCTCTCTGCCAAACACATTTCATTATCAATCATCAGCTAAGTGTGAACTCTTGAAAGGGACTAAGTTGAAAAGAAAATTTAACCAAAATAAAAATGAATAAAAATTAAATAGACATTATAAAGTACAAGACTAATAACTAATAAAACTGACAAAAATACTAAAATTGAAAAAGTATATGTTTGAAAACTAATAAAAATGACAAAAAACTATGTTTTTTAAACTACAATAAAAACATTCAATTATATAGACCTATTTCAGAACTAATTGACAAAAACCCAATCAAATTAGTAGATTAACTAAAGCTAAATGACTAAATAACTAAAGAAAGAATCATCATAAAAATAATATATTAAAAATTAAACATGAGAGGTGGAAGACGGTATCATTTCCATTTCCATCCGTTTTATTATTATTATTTTTTTCCACCAGTACCATCTGTGTGCTGTCAGATTAATGTTTTTGTCAGATATACTTCTATGTTTTGAGTTTGTTTGTATGGCTAAGCTTTTTTTTTTTTCATTAAGAGAAGAAGAAAGAAAATAGATAAAATAAATTTGTAAAAATCTGAATTTAAAAATGCAGTGAAACGCATTTCTTCAATAGCATTTTCAGACTGACTTTTAATATCTCTTGTGTAAATACATAATGAACAGCAGCTATGCTAACTATTTTCTTTGCTCTATATTTCCACTAAAATGGTATTTCCACTCATGCTGTGTAATTGTAATGCATAAATGCTACTTACTACAGGTAATGGGCTCATCAGATCCATCATTACAGTCTGTTCCTCCATCACAGTACCAGTGGCCAGGAATACAGCGTCCACTCGAGCAGCGGAACTCATTGTGGGAGCATGTGGATGTGGCTGAGGAGTGAAGGACAAGAGGACAGTCAGGTGTAAAGCATCTACACAAATTCATTCATTCATTCTTTTCTTTTTTTTCGGCTTAGTCCCTTTATTAATCTGGGGTCGCCACAGCGGAATGAACCGCCAACTTATCCAGCATTTGTTTTACGCAGCGGATGCCCTTCCAGCTGCTCTAAACGAATTCAATAGGTTAAATCATCATCAGTAAGGAGAACAGGCTTTAAACTATCAATCAACCAGAAAGACCACATGCAGTCAATAATGTGACTGAAAGTCTTGAAAGGTCAAATCAGGCAATACGTTTGACTAATGCATTTTGAGCTATTACATATTACTACAAATTCTCTCCTAATGTATAAATAAACATATAAATATGAAAAGCATTGATTCAGCTTAGTCCCTTTATTCATCAGGGGTCACCACAGCAGAATGAACTGCCAACTTATCTAGCATATGTTTTACACAGTGGATGCCCTTCCAGCTGCAACCCATTTTGGAAGAATCCCCCCCGTCCACCCCATCATCACCTTTTCCTCATTTATCAGGGGGAGCTCTCGAGACCTACCTGATCTCGGACCTCCTTACATGCTAACTGACCAGGCGGGAGCCCTGGGCTCAATTTCTCCTAGCTGCTAATAGCATCAAGCAATGTCTAAGTGTGAACTCTTGAAATGCATATCAGTAAGTATCAGTTGAACTGAATACATTGTGATCAAGCGTATTCACTGACTCTGCATGTATGAATGTCTCTGATCCTGCCTCTAAAGCAGGTCGCACACCGGAAGCACTGCTCGGCGCTGCAACACGGCGTGCACATGACAGTTAAAAGTATCACACACCAGATGGGGTCATTCGCATGATATTTAATATGAAATTAATCAGATAGCGCTCTGTGGCGCGGCAGAGAAATTAACAGTGCGGCTGGGCACCGCAGACAGCCGTCGACTTGCGGCACCGGTGTGTGTTCCCTGATAGAAACCTATGTTTAGAATACTGAAATGTATGGCACTGCGTGGCGCTGCACGGCGCTTCTGGTGTGCGACCTGCTTAAGAGGAGAGATGGAGAAACTCACCGCAGTGTGTGGGACTCTCGTCACTGTTGTCGCCGCAGTCATTATCTCCATCACACAGATACGAGCGCGGGATGCAGATGTTGGTCGACTGGCATTTGGTGTGTTCAGGCTGACACGTCCTCTCAGCTGGGAAATCAAATCCATAATAGATTGTTTGAAATCAAATTAGGAAACATCAAACTATTTCATGTCACATACCTATGCAGGTAAATCAATAGCAAACCTTGAGAGTTTGCACATCTAAATGCGAAAACTTGTATTTGTATGTATGAATAGCTGAATCTCTCGATTTGCACTCACAGTAATCAAAACATCACCTGTGTTTTGAATTCAAAATTGCAGATTAATATTATGTATTTAATAATAATTTTATACTAAATACTATTATTATTTTTTTCTATCAGCTAATTATCCTAATTAACCTAGTGATCCTTTACATTTCACATTAAGGCCCAATCCCAATTCTTCCCCTTAGCCCTTCTCCTTAAGCCGCCTTTCCACTGCACACGACATTTAGACACGACTGTTGGAATACGCCCCCTTGTGGCAGGCACACAGAATTTTCAGTTTTGTCGTGTACCATGGGAGAGAAACTGATTCTCGCGGTGTCCGAAATAAAGGAGTGCAAAAGCAAGAACATTTATTCTGTTCACCATGGTTGAATGAATGAATGAATGAATGAATGAATGAATGAATACTAGAAACTTAAAGACCTCTAAAAATTTTTGAGGGAATGTGGAAACAACAAATAAAAAAATATATATATTTTTTTATTACTCATTTATGAATAGAAATGCTTTATTAATAGGGCCCTTTTTCTGATATAAAAAAACCCGAAATATCTACTATTTCTCATCTCGCACGCACAGCCATTTCCAGCCTGGTCTTAGCTGGTCAGGCTGGAAAATGACCAGCTAAATCCAGCTAAAACCAGCTTGACCAGCCTGGTTTAAGCTGGACATAGGTGGTTTTGGCTGGGCTCCCAGCCTGGCTAGGCTGGTCAAGCTGGTTTTAGCTGGTCATCTCCCAGCCTGACCAGCTAAGACCAGGCTGGAAATGGCTGGAAACCAGCTTGGAAATGGCCAACACCCCTCTAAAACCAGACTGGCCAACCAGCTAAAAGCAGCCAACCAGCCTAGGCTGGTTTAAGCTGTTGTTTTTTTCAGTAGTTAGTAGTGCCAGACAGAATCTGTGGACATTTTTAGATATTTCAGCGCTGAATTTTGTGAAAAATCTGTGGATTTATGTGGAATGATTTTGGGAGTATAATTACTAAAAACTTAATATATAAAATAACAAAAGAATACCTTTAATAAGTTTTATTTAATGTTTACAATGCAAATCCAATTGGATTCACTTAATTGCTAAATAAAGCAAGTCTCTCATATAATATATCTACCAAAAGACAGAAAATATTACTGTACAAACTGTTATGTAAATAAATCATATGAATATTTTCATATTTGTTAATAATATTACTGAAATTAATTTAAACTGAATAAATATAAGTTTACACACATTTACAGAAGTAAATGAATAGACTCAATGATGGGTTAAAAATCTGCAGGAAATCTGGGCCTAGAAATTAGTTATTAAAAATATTATGTTTAATAATGTGTTCAAAAATTACCCAGAGTGCTGTTTAACGAGTTTTCAAGATTTTTAAATAATTTCATAGGAAGGCTAAAAATGTCTTCATCTGTAAAAATTATTGGTTACTATAGAGCTGCTTATTGCTGAACTGAACTGAGCATGGCAATACACTGAATTAACAATGAATAGACATCTGCATAATATAAAGCTCTCACATTAAAGGGTGACTTGTTTTTGTAACTGAGAGACTTACGGCAGTTCTGTTCATCCGAGGTCCCATTATCGTAGCAGTTGTTGATTCCATTGCAGATGTATTCCCTGGAAATGCAGCGGCCGTTATTACAGGAGAACTCTGTGTTTGGGTCGCAGGGTCTGAAGATGCAGCCCGTCTCATCGCTGTTATCCCCGCAGTCATTGTAGTGATCGCAGCGGTAATGATAGGGCACGCAGCGACCATTTCCACAGGTGAACACTGTGGGCTCGCAGGTGTGAAATGCTGCCATGTGCAAATAATAATAAAAAACAATCAATGATGCATGCTGAAAATATTGCATGAGCTAACAGAAGCTACTCTGGTATCTCACTGGGTATCTCCTCTATTTTAGTTTACCTGAGAGAGAAATAAATGCTGCTGCTTGTCGGACTGCATGCAACAGACAGAAAGAGATAGAGAGCCGTGCATCGTGGAAGAGGTTAGTATGTGTTTTACGCTGGTTAAATATCCATGATCTAGTCTATAGCCAACATAGGCTCATTCTGAAAACGTAGTCCTATATACATTTCTGGAGAGCGCCAATTATGTAGCTAGAAGTACGTATGGCTGGTATTCGTCTTTAAAACGATTGCTACGGGGCGGTATGACGCCGTTTCTTTTCACGCTTACCAGCTGTCTGGTTACCTATGGACGGCTTTCCTGTTGATAGCAGTTTGACCAGTACCTCATTATGTATGTCGGTGGACTTGAGACGCAGTGAGGAGCTGACCACGGCGACGGAGTTCGAGACCGGCAAAGAACGGTTCCAGAAAGCAGGTAAGACAAAACCAAAAGCCAAAAAATAAAATAAACAAGTAAATAACAGGGTGAGAATGTGGTAAAATTAGAAAACGTGGTAAAAATTGGGCGAGGGCTTTTCGGTGCTTTTGAAAACTCTATTGGTTTGGTTTATTGAAGGAGGAGGTTGGGTCAGTCAATCGGTCAGTCAGTCAATCGGTCAGTCAGTCAATCGGTCAGTCAGTCAGTCGACAGCGGCCTCTGGTGGATTTACGTGAGAACAACAGGCGCGAATGGAACTTGCAAGAGAAATTTGAGATCTTAAAAAGCGCACACAGCGACTTTTGGTGGATTCGCGGGAACAAAAACTGCAAAACAACATACCTCCTGGGACGTATTTGGCGCTCTCCAGAAATGTGTATAGTGGTGTGTTTTCAGAATGAGCCTGGGTTGTCTACAGCTCTGTTATAAATCATAGTAAGCTGCCTTGGTGTCTTCTGACTGCTGAAATCTCATTTCAAATAATTAATCTTTAAATAAACAGCACAAAACTGTATTTTTTATTGCACTTTTATCAGTTTTTTTCTAGTACTGAAATATAATTATATTTAGAAACACTATGATTCAATTTTGCATGTATCATTTTAGGAAGTATTATTAAATGATTGTCACACTCACAAAAAAATCTTTTAAGCATTTTTGTTTTGTTTTCCAGTGCAGTACACTGACAGATAATCTGCAGTATGTAGGATAATTTCAGCATAAAAGCACTTGATTTTTAACTTGTTTTTCAGAAAACAACAATCTTTTTGTTTTTGTATCAATATAATTTAGCTTGGGCGACATGGTGGCTCAGTGGTTAGCACTGCCACCTCACAGCATCAAGGTCACTGGTTCAAGTCCCGGCTGGGCCAGTTGGCATTTCTGTGTGGAGTTTGCATGTTCTCCCCGTGTTGGTGTGGGTTTCCTCCGAGTGCTCTGGTTTCCCCCACAGTCCAAAGACATGCGCTATAAGTGAATTGAATAAACTAAATTGGTCGTGGTGTATGTGTGTGAATGAGTATACATGGGTGTTTCCCAGTACTGGGTTGTAAAACATATGCTGGATAAAGTTGGCCCTGATGAATAAAGGGTCTAAGCTGAAGGAAATGAATGAATATAATTTAGCTCCTCAAGTTTATTCATCTTGATTAAAGTACTTTTTTGCCAAAATAAAGTAGCTTAAAAAGCAGCATAATCATGGCAGCGCACTAGATTTTGGAACAGAGCTTTGGTCTACATATGAAGAGTTAAAGAAAAATACACACCAAAAACAAAATGATGTTTGGATCCTGGGGCAGTAAAACGTAAAATGTAAAAGAGCAGATTGTGCAAGCAAGAAAAAGCAAGAAGGAACATGTTAGTGAAAGACTGCGCTACAGCACAAGACAGGAAAATTAATTCATTGGTAAATAAAGATAGTCAGTATTAGAATGACTTAAAGACATATATAGTAGACCATTTCAATGTGGTGATGTCATTAGCACATGAACATTTCCTGCTTGTCAAACCGTTTTAATAACAGTAACAAGAGGTAATTCAATCATATCTCAATGTTAAAACAGCTGTCCTAATGTTATTTATCAATATTTGGACCTTTTAGGATTGTCAGGAGCTATGGAAAATAAAAATGTACAACAGGAAATTCAGTAGGACCATTGTTATTGTTTGCATCCCTCAAAATGGTCTACAATTAATTTCTGTCATCATTTACTCATTGTTGACTTGAGTTTTTTGGTTCAGTTGGACACAATACAAGTATTTTGAAAAATGTTGGTTTTGTTAACCGTATTATAAACATGTAACCATTGACTGTTGATTGTTAAGCCTGTAACCATTGACTTCCATAGTGTTTGTTTTTCCTACTATGAAAGTCAATAGACTGATTTACGTGGCTGCCATTTTAAAAGCGAAAGCGGGAAGAAGTCTGAAGTATCGCCTGGAGTCACACAGGAACAGCATCGGCGATGGCATCTTGTTGTGTACCTGGCTGGATATCTTATCAGCAAAGAGAAAGTGACACAGATATATAATTTCACCGCTTTCCGAGTGACCCTAAGGTCCGTTCTGAATGGATAGGGAAAATAAAAAGGGATATCAGACCTCATTTTCAGCTAAGTTAAAGGAAATGGCACTAGTTAGCTAATGTTTTCTTTCCCAAACACACATTTTCTTGCCATTTATCAAACTCATGTTAACGAACTGATTTTTTCACTATATTAGACTAGTCACGCTACTGAACTTAATTTCCATTTAAGCGCTGTTGAGTGCGTTCTTAAACACCGCTGATTTGCCATCGTGTTCACCGGTGCTCAACAGAAATGACTGTGATTGGCATGTAAAATTAGGTCATCAGTTCACTGCACTTCACCGATGTTTACTGAGTGCAAACATAGACGAGCGATCCGCTGATGAATCGACTGATCTTAACACCTTTAAAACGCTCCAGTGTCCCTGTATCTGTGTTTGCACTTGGTGAAGAGCGGTGACCTTCACGCCAAATCACAGTCATTTTTGTTGAGCACTGGTGAACACAATGACAAACCAGAGGTGTTTAAGAACGTGCTCAACAGCACTTGAATGTTAGCAGGAAATGTTTTTTTTTTTTTATTTCAGTACTGGGACAACACTATTACAGACAACACGAGGGTGTGCTACAGAGGACTGCTTTGTTTTATCGCTCACCGGGTTACATAGGCTGAAGCAGAGAAGCGTCCCCATGGTGTTTACCTGTTGTCATGAACTGAAGTCTAAGAGGAAACTTAAGCGTATTAAAGATTTTGTGATTTAGTTTGATGCCTAATATGCTTGTAATTGTTTAAATTAAACTTAACTGAATGATATTAAAGTGATGTTTACACCATATCTGCATTTTAAAATTGTGGCAACAGCTTGAGGTTTGTAGTCCACAGCGTGTTGTTGCAATGTTTACAGTGCTGATCCTATACTTCCGGGTTTCTTCCCACCACAGCCTCGCTTTCACTTTTTTAAATGGCAGCTGTGTGAAATAAGCGTATGGTTACAGGTTTCCAACATTCTTCAAAATATCATCTTTTATGTTCAACTGAAAAATATATATATATAAAACTAGTTTGGAACAAGGCAAGGGTGAGATTTGTTTTGTATTTTTGAGTGAACTATCCTTTTAAATGGATGGCTCAGTCAAAAAATATGTTAATTTGTTTCAAGTTCAGCACAAGAGATGTGATTGTCAGCATTCCACTTGAAGATTAGCCATGCACAACTATCAGCGTTATGTTTAGTTCACCCCTGAAAGTTTCAGGCAAATTCCTGTTGATGTCTTATACTGTATGATTGACACACCATATATACATTTCTTGGCACACATAACCGACACTGTGTTAATAAAAGTGCTCTCTATTCAGAAGGAATTGAAGTTAAAAAAGTCTGTAAAAGCAGATAGCATGTACTGCAAGCAATGCGTCTCACCGCAGACCCTCTCCAGTTCATCACTGCCATCTCCGCAGTCATCATCATTGTCACATTTCCACTGTGAGCGGATACAGCGGCCATTCATGCAAGTAAACTGGCCGGCCTGGCAGCGCGTGCCATTGTCAGGAATGCAGTGTTTGTTGTCGGCTAGATACCAGCGGCCCTCTGAAGGACACTGACACTCTGCTCCCTGAGGACCTGGAGGAAATAAATTAGGTATTTCAGTTCATTTTATTGCCAGATAGGTCAAAAGCCTTGGTTTAAAATGTATTTGACATTTAAAAATAAGATGCCACATACTGCATTGGTTTAAAGAGCCCATATTATGGGTTTTTGAAAATGATCTTATATGTAGTGTGTAACACAGCTCTAAGTGAAGTGAAATATCCAGCTAAGGCTTAAATCTGTAAGTGTACAGTGTTTAAAACTGTTGATTCATTCATAAAAGAGTCGACTCAGAGTGCTTCATATGAGTCGTCTTAATAACGAGTTATTAGGTGTTTTGCGATGACGCGGATACGAAACACAAGTAGATGCGCGCGCAAACCCGGGAGATTTGAAACCTGCAGCGCCGCCCACTAAAACAGAAATAAAGGCACACACACGGACTCTACCCAAAGAAGAAACTGTGTGAAAAGTCAGTGGTTGAGGTTTATTTTTGCAAAAAATACCTCAGCATTATAGCCCAGCCTTGTGCAGTACCTCTGGAAACTACATGCTTACAAAGAAAACTTCATTGTTAAAGAAAGGATCAGTAAAGACTGTCAGAACATGGATCAGTGCATCATGGATCAGTTTCTTCCTCCATTTCACAAGTGTAAGTACGTGCGATTAAAATTGTTGCCTTGTTTACTCGAGCTTGCAAATTATGTATTTAGTTGTGTTTTGTTACTTGTGACCGCGTGTTCTGTATCAGGTTAACTCTTTATATTCTCATATCGCATGTAAAGCTATGTTGAAAACGCGATGCGTGCCGCTTTGTTAACGGATTTAATGTTAAAAGTGTTTGTGAGCTGGCATTCCACTGCCGTTTGTCATTGCTATGGCCATCATAAGCTGATATAACTGAGGACGTGGCTATTCTGCCGCCCATAGGCGCGGATATAACTGAGGACACGGGTGGTGAGAGAGGTGTTGCGGACGCCGCCCTCTCTATTCTGCCGCCCTAGGCCCGGATATAACTGAGGACGCGGGTGGTGAGGGAGGTGTCGCAGATCGCCTAGGTCGCCTCTATGGACGCGCTGGCCCTGAGCGTGTATGCACTGTGACTACTTCTTTATTGTTGATTAGCTGCTGGGCATTTCACTCTGTATCGCGCTGAAGGCTGTCAGTGTCGACCAATCGCCGCAGGCTGTCATCGGTCCAATCAGCGCTGATTAGCTTCACGCTGAGGACGGGTTTGGGAACAAATGAATCGCTGAACGATTCATATGGGAGTCGCTGGGATAATTAGGTAAAACTAAATGCAGATTATAAGACCATGAAAGTGTTTTTTGACCTTGCATGCATATTAGACTGTTGTTGGAGACCCTTACAACCAAAATATGACCCTATTTCAAGTAAAATAGGGGCTCTTTAATGTCTACATAGTAGATTTACGGCTTCGGTAAGTTAAAAAAAATCTCCAGAAAGGTCTGTATTAGCTCATTTATTACTCCATAAAATACCCATAGAATCAGAAGGTCCATGATGGACCATATGTGGTTTGTGTCGTGAATTCTAATGAGCTCCGCTCTGATGCGCTGCTCACACTCACACACACACACACACACACACACACACACACACACAGCATGATGTTCGCTGAACACAGACAAATATAAACCCAATCAGAGTGACAGTAACCAATTTTTATCACCAGATCTGTTGTGGATAAAGGCTAAATTATAATTAAACTTGATAAAAGAGAGTGATAGAGAAGTATTGCGTTGTATTTTAAGGCTACAGTCAAAGAAAATACAGCCAGGATCAACCTCTGCATGAACATATGGCAGTCAAGCTGAGTGATTTGACACGATTCAGCAGTCTACATGTGTTTGTTGAAACATACACTTCAAAATAAACAATTAACACAATAACTTAACAAAAGATGTAACTAAACATACCTTATGCCTCTTCGCAGTGAAGATGAATAAATCTGTAAATCTTGCATTTTGCATTCTGAAGCGAATATAAAACATGTCTTGTGCTGTTGGTGCCTAGTAACGCACAGTAAACAATTTGGTGCTCGTGTTTTTAAAATAAAAGTCCCACATACATAGTAAACATACACCTAAAATAACTAAGGGTGTACTCACACTATGTACAGTTGCCTTGAACTGTGCCGAAGCACGCTTGTCCCCCCGCCCCTGTCCCCCGACGGCCCGCACTCACACTGCATCCGAGCAATGCACGCTTACGTCATCGATGATGCGCTGTTCAGTTTAACAGAAGAGAAGCGCTCTCATTCAGCACAGTGGACATTTCTTCAGTTACTTCATTTTAGTCGGTTGATATGCAGTGACACGCAGTAAAATATTTCACCGAACAGATCAGCTACTTTTGACGCTTATAAATTATCATAAAGTCCTCATGCTGAAGGTATTAGGAGGTTTGCTGAAGGTGCAGCTGACGGTGTGCGTTGATTAAACAGTAAGAATGACTAATAAATCCATATGAAAAAGTCCCTTAAATGTAACGTCGCATTTTCAGTTTTGGGCTCAGGCGCACTTTGCACTCACACTTCAAGCATACCGCGCCAAAGCCCAGGTAAACCGTGCTTTGGCACACCTCTTCCAACCGGGCCAGCTCCGGCCAACTAAACCGCCTGAGCTCAATTGAGTGCACCCTTAGAGAGGAAAATTATTGTTGTCTCACTAGAAAATGTTTCTGCTTATCAAACGCAGCATGAGGCGTGCATATTAATAATTTCAGAGCTTTTTTATGATCTAAGAGCTTGATGACATGGCTGCTCGTCAGGTTCGGATGGACGACCTACATTAGGCATACATGCAAACATGGAGGGCATGGCCCGTGAGTGTTGTCACAGTTTGTTATGTCTTCTTATTGGCCCGTTGGCCCAGGGTTTTACACTTGTGGAATTTACATGAAAACAAGTAAACGATGGTGTCTGATGCTCATGTTATTCCCTTTTCCATATACTGATCTTTTATTATTCTACTATGCCCTGTTATACTCAGATTTTCATCAAAGGGCACCTTTAAAAATGTAGATGTAGGCTCTGTTCCAAAACCTAATAAGCTGTCTATGCTGTTTATTTACAGTATCACTCAAATATAGTTTTATCAATATTTTCAGTTTTCTGTGTTTTTGTCATTTTTATAATATCTTAAAAAAAAAGATGTAGTTATATTTAGTTTAAAGGGATAACTTAGCCAAAAATGAACATTTTATTATATACAGTGTTTCCTCTAGGATTTTTCCAGCTGTGGCGGCAGGTCTTTTACACAACTCTACCAACTACCTATGGCGTTATTTCAATGACAAATGGAGAAATGTCGTGAGTGCAATATAATAAGTCGAGATCGCATTTATGTAATACGAACATGTGAATCTCTTTGTTTGCGTGTCGATTTCCTCGGCTCGTGCACAAAACTTCTTGCACGTCCTCAAATATACGATGCCCAAGCACAGATCTTCTTGTGCGCTCTCAAATAAACACTGCTGAAGTGTGATTTAGTGCATTTATGTAACAAGTGTGTCTCCAACATTTATACGATTTGCTAGGAATATTTGTGAGTGTCTCCAATAGACCTACAGAGCGGCATTAATGCGTCCTGAAGTAAAGTGAAACGGTTATAAACTCCAGCAAGATAACCACAGACCTTTAACTATAAATAAAATATAATTATGGAAACTGTGTTCATCATAACTGAAAGCTACGCCATGTTTGCTGACCTCATGCATCACCTGTCAGTCAGTCAGTCTGTCAGCACGCCACCTTAAAGGGTTAAACAAACAACGCACAGCACTACTACAGTTACAGAAAAGCTTGCGCTGTTATAATTCACGTACCTTTTAATACTTTTTGCTGTGATTGTAACCCGCTATTAAAAAACAACAACAACAATGACTGAATGTTTTGAATGAGAAGCTGTAATGAAGCTGTGAAGAGGATGAATTTTGGTGTGGCGCCCCGCCATGGCAGAATAAATGTAGCGGAAACCATGTATATATGTTATCATTTATGAAACTTTACTGTATGAGTTTCTAATTTGACCAAAAAATATATATTTTGAAGAAAGCTGGAAACTTGTAACCATTGACTTCTATAGTATTTGATTTCCTACAACAGAAGTCAATGGTTACAGGTTTTCAGCTTTCTTCAAAATATCTTTTGTGTTCAACAAAATAAAAAACATAAAACGTTTAAAACCACTTGAGGGTGAGTAAATAGTATTTAGTATGTTGTTTAAAGGCATAGTTCACCCAAAAATGAAAATGGTATTTTATATGTCATCATTTGTCATCATTTATGAAACTGCAGGAGTTTCTTTTCTTCTTTTGACCACCTGTAACCACTGACTTCTATAGTATTTGTTTTCCCTATTATAGAAGTCAATGGTTATAGATTTTCAGCTTTCTTCAAAATATCTTCTTTTGTGTTCAACAAAATAAAAATAAAAAAAACATGAAAAGTTTAAAACCACTTGAGGGTGAGTAAATAGTAAGGAAATTTCCATTTTTGAGTGAACTACGTCTTAAACTAAACTAAAATGACAAACTTTAAAATAAAATATATCATTTATAGTTTTATTAATATTTTCGGATATCTTTGCTTTAGTCATTTTTATTATATCTTTGAAAAAAAAAGATTTAGTTGTATGTAGTTTAAAGGCATAGTTCATCCAAAAATGAAAATGTTATTTTATATGTCATCATTTGTCATCATTTATGAAACTGCAGGAGTTTCTTTCTTCTTTTGACCACCTGTAACCATTGACTTCCATAGTATTTGTTTTCCCTATTATAGAAGTCAATGGTTATAGGTTTTCAGCTTCTTCAAAATATCTTCTTTTGTGTTCAACAAAATAAAAATAAAAAAAAACATGAAAAGTTTAAAACCACTTGGGGGTGAGTAAATAGTAAGGAAATGCTATTTTTTACAATATATAATTTATATAATTATATATTTAAATGTGTATAGATGATATATAGTTATAATATAATGTATATATTACTTACTACCAACAAATATTAATAAAAACCTAACTTACTAGCCAAATTCAATTGAAATCAATCGTGACTTGAGACTTTTATGCTGTATTTGCAGAATGAATTGTGTTACTGCCTATGGGCTCTGTGCACATCTTGAGTTTTAAAGCCGATGATAAACTTCTGGTGAAAGCTTAATGTGACCTTTTCAATTTCACAAGGTTGTTTTTTACACCATCGATGTCCTAATGTAATTACAATACATTCAGTTAAATAGACTTAAGCATTCATTTAGTTGTTCAAGCATAAGATGAGATGAGAGACTGTTGTTACCACTAGCACTGTAAGTAGAAACAGGCTAGCGCAGAAATTTCATTGAAAATACTGGGGTAAAATAAACTATATGTCATATTTTAAAGACATGGCGGGGGAAATGGAGTTTAATGCAGTGCTTCTTCTCCGATCTGAGACCCACTTCATATCGTATATCTAACAGGCAGTGAAGATCGATTTTTAAAGAAATCAGATCTTAAACGTGGCAGTTTTGTAATCAAAATACAGGTCACCGGAAGCCGCCGGGCTGCCTGGCTGAAAATTAAAAGTCTGTGTGCATACGGCCCATTTAGAGTGCTTTAAATTAGTCACTAATGAAGTTTCATTTTAACAGATAGCATGTTTTTGGAATGGAGCTTTTTTTATTTATTTGAAGGATACTTTGAAAGTAGTTCCTTAAATGCCTATTGATTCGAAATGTGAATCTACCTGGAGTGCAAATGTGGCTGCATCCACCGTTGAACTGCTCACAGGGACTGCTGCACTGCTGCTGTTTGCTGTTAGATAAGACGTGGATATCCATTGGCCGGGATGGAAGATTTTGTAGCATCACTCTCTGATCAGACCCGTCATGCTTGTTTGCGCGGTAGATGCTGCGCGTGTTCCAGTCCGTCCAGTAGATATGCTGATCATAAACCGCCATTGCAAATGGGTAAATAGCGGTGCCTACGATAACCTCACGGTTAGTGCCAGTGAGCGAGCACCTTTCAATCTTCTGCCTGCAAAAACATGAATACATTTGTCATGAATTGAAAAATTATTTGAGATGGTCATTTTATGATCAAAACATCCTGTACATTTCAGAACTCAACACCTTTATGTTTAACAATTTAACAAAATACAAAATTCTACAAGAACCCAATCATTCCAACTCAGGCTCATTCTGAAAACATACCGCTATATACATTTCTAGAGAGCGCCAAATACATCCCAGGAGGTACTTTTTGTTTGCAGTTTTTGTTTTCGCAAATCCACCAGAGGCTGCTGTGTACTCTATTTCAGATCTCATTCGCTTCTGCTGCTCTCGCGTAAATCCACAAAAGGCCGCTGTCGACTGACTGACTGATTGACCGATCGACTGACCCAAGGATGTAGGTTTGCATCTGACATTGGTGGGGACGGGCGAATCAAACAACAATAATAGAAATTTTGACCTTAAAATGTTTAAAAAAAAATTTAAATCTGCTTTTATTCTAGCCGAAATAAAACAATGAAGACTTTCTCCAGAAGAAAAAATATTATCAGACATGCTGTGTAAATTTGTTTTTTGGGGAAAATCTGTTAATCTGTTAAAATATTTAAAAAAAAAAAAAAAAAAAATCAAAGGGGGGCTAATAATTCTGACTTTAACTGTGTGTGTGTGTGTGTGTGTGTATATATATATATATATATATATATATATATATATATATATATATATATATATATATATATATATATATATATATATATATACACACACACACACACACACACACCACACACACACACACACACAAACACACACACACACATACTGCTATTATTTCTTCAACTGCTATTACAATATATTAATAATTATTACTCTTTTCATACAATTTATTAAGTTTCAGGCCTGTAGCCAAGGGGGGTTCAGGTGGTTTGAAAGACCAAAAGTTGGATTATTATTATTATTTTTGAATTTTTCTTATTATTAAATAGCCAAAATCTGACTGAGGAAAGTTGAATGTACAAGCCAGTTATTTGCCTGTAGGCTTCAGTGTTTAATTTAAAACAAGTTTTAACAGATTTCTAAAAAAAAAAAATTAATGATAGATGATAATAAATTTGTATTTTAAAAATAAGTATCTTTTTATATTTTTTATTTTTATTTTATATTTTTTTATAATATTCATTATTTATAAAACGAATATAAAGCTTACAGTTCAAATGCACATTTGTAAATAAACACTTCATTTAAAATAAACGTACATTTTACAAATGGATGGAGATATTCTTTGGTAGATCAAAAAGTGTGGTTATGATAACCATCCGACAAGATAATCCAGTAAAAATTAGTTCTCAAAATGTCACCAAAATGCAATATTTACCTCATAATTAAATAGTAAATCAGGCAAAAACCTGCAAAAAATCTAGAAAAAAAAATCCAGAAATATTATCCAGAAATTTTCAATAAGCTGGCCTGATAATGTAATGTTAAAAAAATGTTTATTAACTGATAAAGAGAAAGTTTAATAAAGACTTCAGTTTATTTTAGCCATAGTGCAAATGAAACATGTCTCATATATAAGTATCATGCTTTTTTTTGGTTCATATTTTCAGCCATTTTTTTCTTTCGTCCAATAATTTTAAGCTGAAATTTTAGTGCCTCTTCATTATATTGTGGTTAAACTCTGCCTTAACATAAAATCAGCGCCTACTTCTACATCACTTCAGCCATTTCAGCCATTTGTCTCTTTCTGCCGATAATTTTCAGCCGAAATATTAGTACCTCTTCATTATAGTGTGGTTAAACTCCGCCTTCACATAAAATTAACGCCTACTTCAACATAACTGCCTTTTTAGCTCCGCCCACTATTTCATACTCTCATAGGAACTGCTGCACTGTAGAGTATATTAAAGTTGCATCACAAATGAGTGAGATACTGCTTGATTACAAGGTCATAACTCACCTATGTACTGTAAAAGCTGTACTTTGAAAACTGTAAAATGCAAAACTTTAATCCAATAATAGCAGTGGAGTTTTCCTTTTGAGTCAACAATCCTCCATGCCACTTTATACAAAAAGGGAGGGCAAAACAGGATAGAAAATAACCTGTTACTTCTAATTTATGCTGTTTTTAATGTGAAAACTTTAATAAAATTAAAGTGGACCTCAGAGAAAAGTACACAAAAGGCATTTGATAGCTGCTGAAACCGTCTGGGGTCTGAGATTGTTTTGGGGGACTGGAGAAGTTCTGATACGCCCTGACTTTTGTGCTTTTTTTCAGTTGCTTATAAACATACAAGTGGTTAAAGTCGAATACCACTGTAAACAGCACAAACTGGGCTACAATAATATGTTAGCAACATTTATAAAACAGTTTCCAAAATTGTGTTTGCCTTATTAACACAATCCAAAAATTATTTATTAGTATTTAATGGATTAATGTGCTAAAATGAGTGTCTGCATTTGACAAACCCAGGGCGTTAAAATATAAAAAAATAAATCAAAAGACGACATCTTACAAGCTGGCATCTGCCCAGTAGAGCCTCTGATCATCATAGTCCAGCGTCAATCCGTTTGGCCAAACCAGACTAGTGTTGACAATCTCTGTCCTGAAGTTTCCTCCGAGGGTTGCGCGCTCTATCTTTGCATTGGTTCCCCAATCGGTCCAGTACATATACCTGAGCACACACAGAAACAGAAAAATACCTAGAAATTAGAAAATGGTTCTCATTTAAACATTTATATCATAAATCTGCTGATTACAGACTCACCCTCTACACGGATCCAGCATGATGGCTCTGGGTCTGGGCACCTGTGCCACAACAGTCCTCTGAGATCCATCCACTGCCATAGAGCTGATCGTCTGGTTAATGTAGTCACTGTAATAGATCCTCCTGTTGATCCAGTCATACGCGATGCCATCAGGAGCTCCCAGATCTCCACAGAGAGGAAATCATCCCCCAAAAACAAAGATTTACAAGCACATAATAAGAAAAGCTCTATTAAAGTGATAGTTATGAACAAAAGAAGATATATTCAGTAGAACAATGCTGGAAACCTGCAACCATTGACTTCCACAGTAGAAAAAACAAATATATCAATGAATTTCCAGCTTTCTTCAAATTACCTTCTTGAGTGTTCAACTGGACAAAAAAAAAAAAAAAAACTCAGCCTGGTTTGGACCAAAGTGGAAGTGTAAACAAATGACAGAATTTCTTCTTTTTTTGTTGGTTTACTATCCATTTAAATGCCTAGCAAACCACCAAAACATGTCAATTGCCTACCAAAAGTTAGCCAAGAAACCACTTTGAACACTTTAAGAACTGCTTAGCAATACCTTGGCAACCATCCAAAACACCCTGGTAACCCTCTAGGAAGGTTCTAGTAACAGTCAATGGAGACCGAATGCTTAACAATAACTTCACCTCAGCAACCATACAACAATGTCATAGCAACCACAACAAAAGGTCTAGCAACTGGTTCATAGCTATTTAGAAAATATTAGCACATAGAAATGACCAGAAACCACAGCTAATGCTTGGTGATATGACTAAAAAAAAAAAAAAAAAAAATAATATATATATATATATATATATATATATATATATATATATATATATATATATATATATATATATAATATATATATATATATATATATATATATATGCTGAATTGTGAATATGCTTATAATAATTCTTATTTCTTCACATCTTAACAAACTATATATATATATATATATATATATATATATATATATATATATATATATATATATATATATATATATATATATATATTTTTTTTTTTTTTTTTTTTTTTATAATTTTTTTATTTATTTAATTTTTTTTTAATACACACACACTAAATATATTAAGGTCTTAATTTACAGTACAGTATGATTCATGTTTATAAATCACTGGATTACCCATAGCTTACTCTGTGTTTACTGTTTTTTAGAAGTGCTTGTATCTGTTGCACATCAATATATCCCGTATTCCCTCACACAATATCATTAATACAAATAAATATTGTACCAAAATAAGTAAGAAAACCCATTGCCCTTAAAGGGACAAGTTGACTAAAAAAGTGAGTAAACACATTGTTACTTGTAAATTTTTTTAAAATTATGCATATAGTTAATTTATTTTAAGGCAATAAGTTTAAGTCCTCTAATCACTTTAAAAGCAATGGGTTTACACACTTTTTAAAATAAAGTCAACTAATCGCTTTAAAAGCAACAGGTTAACTCACAGTTTTTAGAGTAAAGTCAACTAATCGCTTTAAAAGCAACAGGTTAACTCACTTTTTTAAAGTAAAGTCAACTAATCGCTTTAAAAGCAACAGGTTTACTCACTTTTTTAGAGTAAAGTCAACTAATCGCTTTAAAAGCAACAGGTTTACTCACTTTTTTAGAGTAAAGTCAACTAATCGCTTTAAAAGCAGCAGGTTTACTCACTTTTTTAAAGTAAAGTCAACTAATGCTTTAAAAGCAACAGGTTAACTCACTTTTTTTAGAGTAAAGTCAACTAATCACTTTAAAAGCAACAGGTTAAATCACTTTTTTAGAGTAAAGTCAACTAATTGCTTTAAAAGCAACAGGTTTACTCACTTTTTTAAAGTAAAGTCAACTAATCACTTTAAAAGCAACAGGTTTTACTCACTTTTTTAACGTAAAGTCAACTAATCGCTTTAAAAGCAACAGGTTTACTCACTTTTTTGAGTCAACTAATCACTTTAAAAGCAACAGATTGACTCACTTTTTTGAGTCAACTAATTGCTTTAAAAGCAACAGGTTTACTCACTTTTTTAGAGTAAAGTCAACTAATTGCTTTAAAAGCAACAGGTTTACTCACTTTTTTAGAGTAAAGTCAACTAATCACTTTAAAAGCAACAGGTTTACTCACTTTTTTATAAGTCAACTAATCACTTTAAAGCAACAGGTTTACTCACTTTTTTAGAGTAAAGTCAACTAATCGCTTTAAAAGCAACAGGTTTACTCACTTTTTTATAAGTCAACTAATCACTTTAAAAGCAACAGGTTTACTCACTTTTTTAGAGTAAAGTCAACTAATTGCTTTAAAAGCAACAGGTTAACTCACTTTTTTAAAGTAAAGTCAACAAATTGCTTTAAAAGCAACAGGTTAACTCCATTTTTTAGAGTAAAGTCAACTAATCGCTTTAAAAGCAACAGGTTTACTCACTTTTTTAGAGTAAAGTCAACTAATCGCTTTAAAAGCAACAGGTTTACTCACTTTTTTAGAGTAAAGTCAACTAATCGCTTTAAAAGCAACAGGTTAACTCACTTTTTTAGAGTAAAGTCAACTAATCGCTTTAAAAGCAACAGGTTAACTCACTTTTTTAGAGTAAAGTCAACTAATCGCTTTAAAAGCAACAGGTTTACTCACTTTTTTATAAGTCAACTAATTGCTTTAAAAGCAACAGTTTACTCACTTTTTTAAGTAAAGTCAACTAATTGCTTTAAAAGCAACAGGTTAACTCACTTTTTTTAAAGTAAAGTCAACTAATCGCTTTAAAAGCAACAGGTTTACTCACTTTTTTAGAGTAAAGTCAACTAATCGCTTTAAAAGCAACAGGTTTACTCACTTTTTTAGAGTAAAGTCAACTAATCACTTTAAAAGTAACAGGTTTACTCACTTTTTTATAAGTCAACTAATTGCTTTAAAAGCAACAGGTTTACTCACTTTTTTAGAGTAAAGTCAACTAATTGCTTTAAAAGCAACAGGTTTACTCACTTTTTTATAAGTCAACTAATTGCTTTAAAAGCAACAGGTTTACTCACTTTTTTAGAGTAAAGTCAACTAATCACTTTAAAAGTAACAGGTTTACTCACTTTTTTATAAGTCAACTAATTGCTTTAAAAGCAACAGGTTAACTCACTTTTTTATAAGTCAACTAATCACTTTAAAAGCAACAGGTTAACTCACTTTTTTATAAGTCAACTAATCACTTTAAAAGCAACAGGTTAACTCACTTTTTTATAAGTCAACTAATCACTTTAAAAGCAACAGGTTTACTCACGTTTTTAGAGTAAAGTCAACTAATTGCTTTAAAAGCAACAGGTTAACTCACTTTTTTAAAGTAAAGTCAACTAATCGCTTTAAAAGCAACAGGTTTACTCACTTTTTTAGAGTAAAGTCAACTAATCGCTTTAAAAGCAACAGGTTTACTCACTTTTTTAGAGTAAAGTCAACTAATCACTTTAAAAGCAACAGGTTTACTCACTTTTTTATAAGTCAACTAATCACTTTAAAAGCAACAGGTTTACTCACGTTTTTAGAGTAAAGTCAACTAATTGCTTTAAAAGCAACAGGTTTACTCACTTTTTAAAGTAAAGTCAACTAATCGCTTTAAAAGCAACAGGTTTACTCACTTTTTTAGAGTAAGTCAACTAATCGCTTTAAAGCAACAGGTTTTACTCACTTTTTTAGAGTAAAGTCAACTAATCACTTTAAAAGCAACAGGTTTACTCACTTTTTTATAAGTCAACTAATCACTTTAAAAGCAACAGGTTTACTCACTTTTTTAGAGTAAAGTCAACTAATCGCTTTAAAAGCAACAGGTTTACTCACTTTTTTAGAGTAAAGTCAACTAATTGCTTTAAAAGCAACAGGTTAACTCACTTTTTTAAAGTAAAGTCAACTAATCGCTTTAAAAGCAACAGGTTTACTCACTTTTTTAGAGTAAAGTCAACTAATCGCTTTAAAAGCAACAGGTTTACTCACTTTTTTAGAGTAAAGTCAACTAATCACTTTAAAAGCAACAGGTTTACTCACTTTTTTATAAGTCAACTAATCACTTTAAAAGCAACAGGTTTACTCACTTTTTTAGAGTAAAGTCAACTAATCGCTTTAAAAGCAACAGGTTTACTCACTTTTTTATAAGTCAACTAATCACTTTAAAAGCAACAGGTTTACTCACTTTTTTAGAGTAAAGTCAACTAATTGCTTTAAAGCAACAGGTTTAACTCACTTTTTTAAAGTAAAGTCAACAAATTGCTTTAAAAGCAACAGGTTAACTCCATTTTTTAGAGTAAAGTCAACTAATCGCTTTAAAAGCAACAGGTTTACTCACTTTTTTAGAGTAAAGTCAACTAATCGCTTTAAAAGCAACAGGTTTACTCACTTTTTTAGAGTAAAGTCAACTAATCGCTTTAAAAGCAACAGGTTAACTCACTTTTTTAGAGTAAAGTCAACTAATCGCTTTAAAAGCAACAGGTTAACTCACTTTTTTAGAGTAAAGTCAACTAATCGCTTTAAAAGCAACAGGTTTACTCACTTTTTTATAAGTCAACTAATTGCTTTAAAAGCAACAGGTTTACTCACTTTTTTAAAGTAAAGTCAACTAATTGCTTTAAAAGCAACAGGTTAACTCACTTTTTTAAAGTAAAGTCAACTAATCGCTTTAAAAGCAACAGGTTTACTCACTTTTTTAGAGTAAAGTCAACTAATCGCTTTAAAAGCAACAGGTTTACTCACTTTTTTTAGAGTAAAGTCAACTAATCACTTTAAAAGTAACAGGTTTACTCACTTTTTTATAAGTCAACTAATTGCTTTAAAAGCAACAGGTTTACTCACTTTTTTTAGAGTAAAGTCAACTAATTGCTTTAAAAGCAACAGGTTTACTCACTTTTTTATAAGTCAACTAATTGCTTTAAAAGCAACAGGTTTACTCACTTTTTTAGAGTAAAGTCAACTAATCACTTTAAAAGTAACAGGTTTACTCACTTTTTTATAAGTCAACTAATTGCTTTAAAAGCAACAGGTTAACTCACTTTTTTATAAGTCAACTAATCACTTTAAAAGCAACAGGTTAACTCACTTTTTTATAAGTCAACTAATCACTTTAAAAGCAACAGGTTTACTCACGTTTTTAGAGTAAAGTCAACTAATTGCTTTAAAAGCAACAGGTTTACTCACTTTTTTAAAGTAAAGTCAACTAATCGCTTTAAAAGCAACAGGTTTACTCACTTTTTTAGAGTAAAGTCAACTAATCGCTTTAAAAGCAACAGGTTTACTCACTTTTTTAGAGTAAAGTCAACTAATCACTTTAAAAGCAACAGGTTTACTCACTTTTTTATAAGTCAACTAATCACTTTAAAAGCAACAGGTTTACTCACGTTTTTAGAGTAAAGTCAACTAATTGCTTTAAAAGCAACAGGTTTACTCACTTTTTAAAGTAAAGTCAACTAATCGCTTTAAAGCAACAGGTTTACTCACTTTTTTAGAGTAAAGTCAACTAATCGCTTTAAAAGCAACAGGTTTACTCACTTTTTTAGAGTAAAGTCAACTAATCACTTTAAAAGCAAACAGGTTTACTCACTTTTTTATAAGTCAACTAATCACTTTAAAAGCAACAGGTTTACTCACTTTTTTAGAGTAAAGTCAACTAATCGCTTTAAAAGCAACAGGTTTACTCACTTTTTTAGAGTAAAGTCAACTAATCGCGTTAAAAGCAACAGGTTTACTCACTTTTTAAAAGTAAAGTCAACTAATCACTTTAAAAGTAACAGGTTTACTTACTTTTTTAGAGTAAAGTCAACTAATCGCTTTAAAAGCAACAGGTTTACTCACTTTTTTAGAGTAAAGTCAACTAATCGCTTTAAAAGCAACAGGTTTACTCACTTTTTTGAGTCAACTAATCACTTTAAAAGCAACAGGTTTACTCACTTCTTTTGAGTAAACTAATCACTTTAAAAGCAACAGGTTTACTCACTTTTTTGAGTAAACTAATCACTTTAAAAGCAACAGGTTTACTCACTTTTTTGAGTCAACTAATCACTTTAAAAGCAACAGGTTTTACTCACTTTTTAAAAGTAAAGTCAAACAAATCGCTTTAAGAGCAACAGGTTTACTCACTTTTTTAGAGTAAAGTCAACTAATCGCTTAAAAGCAAACAGGTTTACTTACTTTTTTAGAGTAAAGTCAACTAATCGCGTTAAAAGCAGCAGGCTTACTCACTCTTTTATAAGTAAAGTCAACTAACTGCTTAAAAGCAACGGGTTTACTCACTTTTAAAAAATAAAGTCAACTAATCGCTTTAAAAGCAGCAGATTTACTCATTTTTTAAAAGTAAATTCAAGTAATCGATTTAAAAGCAACAGGTTTACTCACTTTTTATAAGTAAAATCAACTAATCACTTTAAAAGCAACAGGCTTGCTCACAGTTTTTTTTAAAGTGAAGTCAACTAACTGCTTTAAAAGCAATGGGTTTACTCACTTGTAAAAAATAAAGTCAATTAATCGCTTTAATAGCAACATGCTTACAATTTTTTTTTCAAGCAGTCATTTAATCGCTTTAATAGCAACATGTTTACTCACTTTTTAAAATTAAAGTCAACAAATTGTTTTAAAAGCAGCAGATTTACAACTTTTTTTAAAGTCAACTAATCACTTTAAAAGCAACAGGTTAACTCACTTTTTTAGAGTAAAGTCAATTTAGTGCTTCTTTCACTGCACACCTAACCAACATAATATTTAATACATAATAAATAACATCTAGCCAGCAAACTAACCACTGACAGACAATGTCACTGCAGATACTGTGTTAAGCCAACATCCAAAGATTGTCTTAATGAACTTTCCTTTCCAAGCTAAACCTGCAATGTCAGGGTGCATTAAGAGTTTAAATAAGCTGCTCACCTGAGGCCACCTCAGTAGCGGGAGAGGTAGGCGAAGCCAAAGTAATGAAGCTAATCTTGCTCTGGCCCGCTCCCGAGCTCTGGGTGAAATAGATCCTGCCATCCAAGCGGTCGAAATCAAGCGCCACCGAAGTGCGGGGCACGTTAACCACAGGAAAGGGCAGCGAATGATCCTCTGGGTCCAGCCGCAGAGAGCGCACAGTGCTTTCTGTGGTATAAATGAGGTAGTCATCCCGGATACCACACAGCTGCTGTCATCCGCAGCCAGATTCCCAAAGGCACACGAACATTTCCTGGTCTGAGCTCCTGCCATGGCGAAGCAGAAATGAGCACAGCCTCCATTTGACTCTAAGCAGGGGTTGTTATTGAGCTCATGGGTTGAACCTGGCTGCATTCTGCGGTCAAAAATAGTGACGTCTCGCAGCATGTTGATGTTGTCTCGGATCACGACCGGCTGGTCGGTTGCACCAGGCTGTTTGCTTGCTTGGAAGACTTTCTTGAGGTTTCTGTCCACCCAGATTACATTTCCTTCAAACACAGTGATGCCATATGGAGTCGGATAGCGGCTTCCGTAGCGGACGACCTCCGTCTCGCCCCCTTCAGGCCGAACTCGTGCGATCATATCCAAGGAATCATCCACCCAGTAGATGAATCCGTCTCGGTGGTCCAGAGCAAGGCCTCTGGGGGTGATGATGCCAGAGGAAACCAAAGCTGTCCGGTTAGAGCCGTCTAGAAATGCTCGCTCGATTTTGGGGGTCTGTCCATAGTCAGCCCAGAAGAGGTATCTGTTTTTGGGATCCACCACAATATGACGGGGCATGTCTACTTGCGTCTTGAGAAGGACACGGCGGAATGTGGTATTGAGGCGAATGACTTCAATGTACGTCTCGGTCAGAAAGGCATTGGTGAAGTAGAGGTTTCCTGAGGGAACAAAAATCCACAAAACATCAGAATCATGATGCAAAATGTGTGCATGGACACACAATGTGCTCAATATTCATGCTAAGTTTTTTTTCTGACACTAATTAGGCACAAAATGTGCCCAAATCTGCTTGTTTTTTCATCAAAGAATATAAAAAATGTCAGGATGCCTAATGTATAAGAGATTGAATAGAATATATAAGCAGGTAGCATTATCGTCTCACAGCAAGAAGGTCGCTGGTTCGAGCCTCGGCTGGGTCAGTTGGCATTTCTGTGTGGAGTTTGCATGTTCTCCCCGTGTTCGTGTGGGTTTCCTCTGGGTGCTCCAGTTTCCCCTCCAAGTCCAAAGACATGTGGTACAGGTAAACTGGGTAAGCTAAACTGGCCGTAGTGTATGTGTGTGAATGAGTGCGTATGGATGTTTCCCAGTGATGGGTTGCAGCTGGAAGGGCATCCGCTGCATAAAATAAATGCTAGATAAGTTGGCGGTTCATTACCCTGTGGTGACCCCTGATTAATAAAGGGACTAAGCTGAAAAGAAAATTAATGAATAAACTTTTAATGAAATTAACCAAATTTGGAATAATGACACAAACTATATCAAGATATCTCTAAAAAATGTATGTATGTGTATTCAGGGACATTTTGTCATCAAAATATTAACTTAAAGACTCCCACTATTCATATTTTGGACTTTTTCTGCCTCCTGAATCTTATCAGCAGTCAAATTGACATTGTGGCCCAACGCTGTGGGGACGTTGCATTTTGGGTGGAAATAAAAATCGGGTTGACGTCAGAACCCAACGTCAGACCGGCATCAGTGTCCACCGTCAGACAGACGTTGGATTTTGGTCACTTTCTAACGCAACCTAAAAATAACCAAATATAAACGTCTAATGATATTGCAGCTTGATGTTGTGTGGACGTTACCAGTTTGACGTCTATCAGTATTTTTGTTGCCATACGTGACAAATTGAAATGTCAGTATTTGATGTCAATATGACATTAGTCTAAGATGTTGGCTCGACGTTGGATTTTGGTCACTTTCCAACACAACCTAAAATCAACCTAAAATTAACCAAATATCAATGTAATTTGAGGTTATTGGACATCAAAATAATGATGTCCTTGGGTGCTGACTAGTCATTAAATTTTGGTCACCTGACATCACGACCTACATAAATCTAACCTAATGTTAACATCTATGATGTTGTGCTCCTGCTGGGTTACATTCAGCTTCAGTTATCATGAAATAATTAAGTCTAATGTTCATCTTTTTTACGTTTACTCTACTAAGTTTCATAAACATTTTCATGATACATTTATTTTATTGATTTTTAGTCATTTCAGTTATTAAAAAAAATACATTTTGTGTCTGTCCCTGCATTACTCAACTATGTTATAGAAGTTTAAGGAGCTTTTTTTTTAAAAAATGAATGGAAAATGCTTTATTGCAATAAATATACAAATATAATGAACAATATACAGTTGAAGTTAGAATTATTAGCCCCCATTTGAATTATTTTTTTCTTTTTAAAATATTTTTTAAATGATGTTTAACGGAGCAAGGAATTTTCACAGTATGTCTGATAATATTTTTTCTTCTGGAAGAAGTCTTATTTGTTTAGTTTTTTGGCTAGAATGAAAGCAGTTTAAGCACCATTTTAAAGACAAAAATTATTAGCCCCTTAAAGCTATATATTTTTTCGATAGTCGACAGAACAAACCATGGTTATACAATAACTTGCCTAATTACACTACCTAATAACCTAGTTAAGCCTTTAAATGTCACTTTAAACTGTATATAGGTGTCTTGAAAAATATCTAGTCAAATATTATTTAATGTCATCATGACAAAGATAAAATAAATCAGCCATTAGAAATGAGTTATTTAAAACTATTATGTTTAGAAATGTGTTTAAAAAATCTGCTCTCCATTAAACAGAAATTGGGGGAAAAAATAAACAGGGGGCTAATAATAAACAAGTTTTATCTCAAATATATATTGTCCTTTTCAAAAATTTTTTAGAAAAAGCCATAAAACATAGTGATACTGGTTACAAGACAAGTTTAAATGATTTCTGCAGGTAAATGTATGTAATGGCTCATAGTGATATCCAATCAAATACAATTATTTTAAACTCTAATACTATTTCATAATATCAGTTTTTGACTGTATGTTTGATCAAATAAATGCAGAGAAATGAAGACATCAAAAAGACCCTCAAAAAGCTTCCTGATGCAAAACATTGATCTGTATACACAATAAGAATAAAATGGCTATAATTACAAATCAGGTCAAATTAGATAAACTAATGCAGCCTTGCACATTCATATATTCAGGTCAAAAGTTTATGTTTAACATGTCATGGGTTAAAGAAGCCTGAGCTAACTGAGCCTCTTTTGTGTCATATGTTAACCTTTAATCCTCTGCAGTGCCACCTGTCTGTGCTTATACTAGCGGGAGTTCATTAATATGTTCCCTATAGTCAGGCTTCACCATTTTGACCTCTAAAGCTGCTCTAGAACATTCCGGCACAGTACAGAGCACATGAAAACAGTGGTGACCTCTGAATCAAGTCTTTCTGAGGTGCCTGGCACTGGTGTTCACATTCATTGGATGTAGAATGTAGCCACATTAGTTTCAATCTGCCATAATTATATTGCATGACCAGAGGAATGGTCAAACAAAACCGTGTTTTCAACAGTATCAAAATGTCAATAATAATTGATACTGCAATTTTGAGAAGAAACAATAAAACTTTTACAGCCACACTCTCATTCGGCCGGTTGATGCAATTACAATTGTGTTTCAATCCAACCAAAATTTAGTCTGTCCTGCCACAGTTTCACTTGGTTCATTTATCCAGTTTTTATCAGCTTGTTTTAGGCCCTGTCCAAACAAACACAGGTATTTTCAAAATCACAATTTCTCTATACGTTTTCGTGTGCACAGAAAGTGTCGTGTGCAGTGTCAGGTGACTGAAACCAAAACTTTCTGAAAACTCCGGGTAATGTGTGGTCATGTGGACACTACAACCAGAGTTTTCCCCTCATGGAGTTGGCGTGCGCAATGTTTTCTCCTTTCTGATTGGCCGACGCAGCTGGGTTCGCACCAACAGTAGAAGATTCGAATTGCAAATTTTGCATAGTTCGATCACACACAGTAATCCGCCAGTAATCTAGTCTGTCTGATGATGCCAACCATGGAGGTCTTCTAGAGGTCTCCATAACCCTGGACCAGGCTGTATCCTGAGCAGATTCTGTGGCGGTCATGGAGGAGTGGAGAGCATGGGATTGATTCCTGAAAGACCCAGTAACAGACGAGTCTCTGCATTGATCCCAGCCTGAACACCCGTCGGTGACCTACTCATAGCTGCAGCTTCTCCACGATGGACGTCCAACATTCTCTAGCCTCCGGCGCCTAGACTAAATCCCTGCACAAGAAGTTTCTTCAGCTTAGTCCCTTATTTATCAGGGGTCGCCACAGCAGAATGAACTGCCAACTATTCCAGCATAGGCTTTACACAGCAGACGCCATTTCAGCTGCAACCCAGTACTGGGAAACAACCATTCACTCTCACATTCACACACTCTCTCATACAATACGGTCAATTTAGTTCATCTAATTCACCTATTGCGCATGTCTTTGGACTGTGGGGAAAACCGGAGCACCCGGAGAAAACCCACGCCAACACGGAGAGAACATGCAAACTCCACACAGAAATCCCACCTCGCCTAGTCCAGACTCAACCTTCTTGCTGTGAGGCGACAGTGCTAACCACTGAGCTACCATGCTACCTTTCAAAACAATGAAAATATATATTTTTTCTACTTTAATTATAAAGGATGCAGGGCAGGTAAAAATCTTCAACCTTAAGCCTTGCTTGAGGTTTAAACTTTGCAAATGAAGACATGCATACATATTATAATTTGAATCAATTCTGTGCTAATGGAATATTGACAATGCCATCGAATATCAATATTTTTAAAGGGATCATTTCTAAGTTAAAATTCCAAAATTGTAGCAACACTAAAAAAGACCACAAATGCAAGTTCTCACCTGCAGCCCAGTCTACGGCAATGCCCCGTATGCCGTTTCGTCCGATTCCAGAGGTGACGATGCTGCGGAATGCAGATCCATCCGGTTTGATCCTGCGGATGCCGTTCTGGGACGCTACGGTGCTGCTGAAGTCACACCAGTAGATGAAACTAGAGGCCATGTGCACGTCTACATGAAGAGCATTGCGGCCTACAGGACACAGACACACACATGAGCAAAAAGTATCTTGTAAAAGTCAACCTTTTCATTAAAGCTTTTTTGTGTAAGCAAGTATTTTACAGTACTTAAAAAATACTCAAAAAAATGTTTTCAAACAATTATATTTGATTTGCCAAAGTAAAAAAAAAAGTGCCAATTTCACATATGTTACATCCATAACAGAGAGATGTCACACCCATAACCAAGCCTTTTCCACATAAATGTCTTTGTGTGCCATTTTTCATATATAAAAATACTTTCGTATACTAAATATACATGTAGTATTTTCTGCCATTTATTGTTGTACTGATATTCTTCTATCAGTTTTTTGGGGGGAAAAGTATAGGCGCTATAGCAATATATAGCTAAAAATTTAGAAACAAAACAAATCTAATCAAATGTCTAAAAGCTCCTATTATATAAAATATAAAAAATATTTAATAAACCATTTAAGAAATACATAAAAACAAACAAACAAATACATTTAAATAAATAAATAAACAAACAAACAAACTTTCCATTGATGTACAGTAAGGCTTGTTAGGGTAGCGTAATATTTGGCGAATACAACTTTTTGAAAATCTGGAATCTGAGGGTTTAAAAAATCTAAATACTGAAAAAAAATCGATTAAAAGTTCTTAGAAATCCATATTATAAATAATTAAATATAATAAAATTACATATTGATATATTTGCTGTTAGAAATTTAGAAAATAACTTCATTAAATATTTATTTACTTACATTTTTAACATTTTCTAAGAAAAATCAATAATTTTTACTCATACAATATATTTTTGATTATGGATAAAACGTATACCTGAGCAACCTTACGGCTCCTTCACACAAAATGTGTTTTTCCATTCCAGTGTGCTACATTGGTTTTCAGTGTAAACACGTTGACGGATGCTTGTGTTTTTTGAAGACGCATTTTTTAGACACCATGTCAAAAAAAGTCAATAATTACATGCAGCACCACTCATCAGTGTCAGTTTCAAAGCAGTAGACCAACCAGATGAACGCGGAGGCCAGGCAAGCTTTTTTTTTTTTTTTATTAAACAGCAAGTTTCTGTTAACAGGCACTCTATGGCTGTATCTGGATACCCTCGTGCTTTACATTACATTTTTTAAAAACCATTCCAGAAAGCTGCATCCTGTATTTTTAGACATTTGAAGCATTCTGTTTGGATGAGCCATTTGTTTTTGTGGTTCAGGGTCACATATAATATTATATTCTATGAATTAAATACGGCAGAAGTCAGAATTATTAGCCCCCCTGTATATTTTTCTTCCCAATTTCTGTTGAACGTAAAGAAGATATTTTCTAAACACATTTCTAAACATAATAGTTTAAATAACTCATTTCTAACAACTGATTTCTTTTATCTTTGCCATGATGACTATACTATTTTACTAGATATTCTTCAGGATGCTGGTATTCAGCTTAAAGTGACATTTAAAGGCTTAATTAGGTTAATTAGGCAAGTTAGGGTAATTCACTGTATGATGATGGTTTGTTCTGTAGACAATCGAAAAAAATATATTCCTTAAGGGGACTAATAATATTGACCTTAAAATGGCTTTCATTCTAGCCGAAATAATACAACAAGACTTTCTCCAGAAGCAAAAATATAGGCAATACTGTGAAAAATTTCCTTGCTCTGTTAAACATCATTTGGGAATATTAAAAAAATAAATAAAATTCACAGGCGGGCTAGTAATTTTGACTTTAAATGTATATTACAATAACTTATAAATTTAAAACAATATTATTACTTTCTTTTTATCTATACAATCCCCACCTCTTCCAGCCACGGGCACCATTGACTCAGAGTGATCCGCTCCCTCCAGACTGAAGCCCTTAATGGCAGTGAGCATAGAGATCACCACGTATGACTGATATGGAGAACAGGTCCGGTTATCAGCACTGAGTTTAAACCCTGTTGCACAGGCACAGCTGAACAGACCACCGGGACGAGGGAGACACAACTGCTCACACGTGCCCACATTATTACTGCAGCCGTTAGACGAACCGGCTGACGCTGTAAGAGAGACAGACAGAGAGAAGACAGATAAGAAAACGAGACGGAGACATTTAATACCTTTACAAGAAAACTTCACAGATAAACGGAGTCATGTCTAGCCGTTCGGGTAATGCATACACATTCCTATCACTGGTGCACATCCACCTCCTCTGCATGAGACTTCCATTTAGGACTGAAAAAACTGGTAACCCTTTAGTTTAAGGACCAATTCTCCCTATGAACTAGTGCTTTATTACCTGCCTATTATTAAGAAATTGACTGTGTATTGGTTTTTACGAAGCACATATTCTGCATCACTAATCATAACAGAAACACACAAGGATGAAGTTGTAATCCAGCTCATTAATCAAAAATACCAAGTAAGTCAAAAGCGATGAGTCACACAAACGCTGTTGCAAAAGTTTGCAGCACATACACACTTACATACACACTTGCGTTTACTGATACAGGGTTCTATTTTAACGATCTAGGTGCAGAGTCTAAAGCGCATGGCGCAAAAGCATTAAGGACGTGTCCGAATCCACTTTTGCTATTTTAAGTCCAGAATAATACAGTTTGTGCTGTGGCGCATGGTCTAACAGGGTTGAGCTTATCCTCTTAATGAGTTAGGGGTGTGTTTTGAGCATAATGTGCATTAAACCAATCAGAGTCTCATCTCGCATTCCCTTTAAGAGTCAGTTGCGTCACGCAATGGCGCATTTGCTATTTACATGGGGGACTTTGTAAGTGGAAAAACTGAATGCTTCACTAGTGAGAGCATTCATCTGCAGCACAAGGATAAAGAACAAACTTCCTCCATTCAGCCTCTTTACTTTCTCTTTACTTTTACTCTTTACTCTTTACTTTACATTTGTGGATAAGGAAACGGTGTTGTACGCACTCCACTGTAGACATCCATCAGCCTACATAATTAATTTTGTTTGTTAAGCACAAAGATTTGTTTCAAAACTATTTCTAAATTCAGTTCTAATTTCCAGCAAATGAATAAATGAACAGTAATAACAAAGTGTGGTCAAAAAACTGAGTTATATCCAAACACACGTCCTGTTCTTATGCCCCATATGGTGATGCAGACGTCTCCAAAACCCGACAATTGGACAAATCTAAACTTGTTTTTATTCAAACAAATACTTTAGACCAGCTTTTACGTGATCAATGGTGCTGTCTATTTCAGTTCCTCAAAATAGCAACGTGCCGACAATGCGCCTTAACACACCTCCCTTATAGACCCTGAACACCCATGAGTCCACAAAGTGGCACAAATGGATTTACTATATAAACAACGTAGCACAAAACGTGAAAATTACTGTTGCGCTGGTCTGAAAATAGTAACAAATCACGCCAAA
Source organism: Danio aesculapii (assembly GCF_903798145.1). Classification (NCBI taxonomy): domain Eukaryota; kingdom Metazoa; phylum Chordata; class Actinopteri; order Cypriniformes; family Danionidae; genus Danio; species Danio aesculapii. Next base: position 49,844,514 of record NC_079443.1, on the reverse strand, counting down.
CAAGTCTTGCGCCTTATTGCACCGGGTGTGTGATATGGCCCACTATGCGGCTGTGGTGATTCGAGCAGTTATGAATTACATAGCGATTTTACCAACCCAGGCTCATTGCAGATACATACCCAGGTCTACATTTCTAGGGACAGCGTCTGGTCAGAGACATGTACGTCTGCTCACAGTTTTTGTTCTGGCAAATCCACCAGAGTCCACTGTACATGCTTTTTGATGATCTCAAATTCCTCTCGTGCATCCTCTTCTCACGTAAATCCTCCAAAGATTGCAATATACACTTTAGCAGACCAGGCCAGCTTGCTGTCGACTGACTGACAAACCGACTGACTTCCCTAAACCCAACCAATTGTTTTCAAAAGCAATCTAGAAAATGAAAAGCCATCACGGCTGTGGGATTTTACCACATTTTCAGCCTGTTGTTTATTTATTTATTTTGCTTTAGCTGGTTTCTGGAACTGTTTTTCACTGGACTCGAACCCAGTCATCGTAGTCATCTCTGTTCCATGTCCAAAGTCGTGTCCAACGTACACGGCAAGCCACTGGACAAACTGGTAACACCAGAAAAGCCATCCATACAGAGGTAAGTGTCAGAGGGTAGCGCTGAATGAACAGAAGATTTTACTGTCTTTACTTTATTACAAACAAGCTTTGTTTTAAAAACAGTGTAAACTTATAAAACCCATTGTTGAGGTGCAGATGATCACAGACAGTTGGATCAGATCTTTTAATCCCAGTTTCTTTGCAAATCCTGTTCTGTGGACATTTTATATGTGTTACTATGTTAATTCGCGCCTGTCAATCAATTCAGTGGGCGGGGAAAACTGCACTCCTACCTTACGTTGTGGTGGACTTCAAAATCACTGGGATTTGGATCCTATTTTAACATCAGGAAATTATTAAAAAGAGACTTGTTGTGTTTCTACCACTCCAATATGACTGTAAACACACTATACCTACACACAGTTCTGTCCAAAACAGCTTTCAAAAGTTGATTTTGCATAATGGGTGCCCTTTAACATGCTACAAACATACAGATTTTATATGTATTGTTTTTATTGTTACTGTGTTGTTGGTGAAATTAAACAGCTATTGTGACTCTTGTTTTACAACGTGTGCAATTTAGCCATTTTTTTGTATTGCATTTTGCTCTTCTGCTTGATATAAAACTTGGTCTCTTTCCTTGCACTCAAAAAAAGACATTAGCTGTTTGTTGAATCTACTTATTTAAAAATAAGCTGAAACAACACAATTCTTGACTTTTTTGGGGGAAAACTTAATTGTATGTTCAATCCACTTACATTTTTAAACTAACTTAATTAATTCATGATGTCCCATCACAAATCGATGGTGTGGAACCAAATACTTTTTGCAGTGTGGTCTGCTATATGTTATTTTTTGTTAATAGCTGTTTCCTTGTGTATATGGTTATACTCTGACTCCTTCTACTCTATCATTTCTACTTCTTGTTGGAAGCACTTGCACAATAGCCGGCGTTCAAAGCCCTGAAGAATGAACATGTGCACTGAAAAGCGAACAAAGGGACACTGATTCTTCTCAGAATAAAGCTGAGTGTCCCCCTGAGGCACAGGGGGACTAATTGGTAAACTGATATCCTATTGAAAGTCATTCATCCCTCTCTGGTAATTGCTACACGACCATCAAGGTTACGATGACTTCCAGAAAAGACCACCCTCAGTCAACCGTGGCATGAGTCTAAGATAGATGATCAAAAAAACGGCACTTTGAGGTGCAATCTGATTGTTTACACTGTAAATAGTGATTATTACTTAAAAAAGAATTTGTAAACCTGTTGGAAATTGGAACTGTTAATTTGACTTTACTTAATTTTTTAAATTATACACTGGCACAGTGGGTAGCACAATCACCTCACAGCAAGAAGGTTGCTGGTTCGAGCCTCGGCTGAGTCAGTTGGCATTTCTATGTGGAGTTTGCATGTTCTCCTCGTGTTTGTGTGGGTTTCCTCCGGGTGCTCCGGTTTCCGCTACAAGTCTAGTGACATGTGGTATAGGTGAATTGAGTAAGCTAAATTCATCCGTAGTGTATGTGTGTGAATGAGTGTGTATGGATGTTTCCTAGTGATGGGTTGCAGCTGGAAGGGCATCAATTGCATAAAACATTTGCTGGATAAGTTGGCGGTTCATTGCTCTGTGGCGACCCCAGATTAACAAAGGGACTAAGCCGAAAAGAAAATGAATGTATACACATAGTTCATACACCGTAAAAATGCAGCGCTCCACACAATTCTATTATGTTGTCTTGACACAAATCTTTGTTAACTTAAAAAAAAGTTAACTTAATTGTTTCTATAAATTTAAGTGGATTAAACATAAAACAATTAAGTTGTCTCTCAAAAAACTTGAGAATTGTGTTGTTTCAACAAATTTTCAATAAGTAGTTTAAACAAGGGGTTACCAAACTCTGGTGCTCCGGTTTCCCCTACAGGTCCAAAGACATGTGGTACAGGTGAATTGGGTAAGCTAAATTGTCCGTAGTGTATGAGTGTGAATGAGTGTGTATGGGTGTTTCCCAGTGATGGGTTGCAGCTGGAAGGGCATTCACTGCGTAAAACATAAGCTGGATAAGTTGGCGGTTCATTCCACTGTGGCGACCCCTGATTAATAAAGAGACTCAGCTGAAAAGAAAATGAATGAACGAATAATAAATGTTAAAGTAGCGTAAATAAATGAAACTAGCAGAAACTATTGCTATTATTATCATATTGTATTGTATGTATTTACCACCCATTCTGTAATACAAATGTTCTGAAATGTTATGTTTAGCATTGCAAATATTATGTTACCATAATATGCACTCATATAATAATTATTGCTGCTTGTTCAAACTACTTAATTAAATTGAGTTTAAACAACACAATTCTTACGTTTTTTTGGGGGGGACAACTTAATTGTTTTATGTTCAATCCACTTCAATTTTGAAAAACAAAAAGATTATGTTAACTTAATATATTTGTGTTGGAACAACATGAAGGAATTGTAAGGAACCCTGCATTTTTTACAGTGTGTACTAAAACATCAACGGATATTTCTGTATATTTTATTTTATCTATTGTGGAAGATTTTACGAATAAAAAGATCTCAAACTTATGCATAAAAAAGTGGTTTTGCATGAAGTGGCTTTCCTTATTAAGATTGAAATGGAGTCATTCATTCATTTTCTTTTTGGCTTACTCCCTTTAATAATCTGGGGTCGCCATATGTTTTACGCATACACCCATACACACTCATTCACAAACATAAACTATGGACAATTTAGCTTACCCAATTCACCGGTACCGCATGTCTTTGGACTTGTGGGGAAACCGGAGCACCCAGAAGAAACCCACGCGGACATGGGAAGAACATGCAAACTCCACACAGAAATGACAACTGAGCCAGCCGAGGCTCAAACCAGTGACCTTCTTGCTGTGAGGCGCTTGTGCTACCCACTGTGCTACCATGACACTCCCTTGAAATGGACTATTTTATCAAATATTAGTGTGTGATGTGTAGTTTTAAGTTTATATGAGTTAATTTATATAAGTTTATGTTAAGCTCATATGAGTTAGCTTATATGAGTTAATTAGTTAAAGTTATTAGTAACTAGTTGTAGTAACTATTTTGATTGTAATGCAATAATGTGCACCTTTTGTAAAGCTGCTTTAAAACAATAATATTATGAAAACCGCTACACAAATAACCTTGAACTGAACTGAATATGAGTCTATATTATTAGCTTAGCAACATGCTTTAACCAAACTTCACTTAAAGGGATAGTTCAATAGTGAAAATTCTGTCATGGCATTTAGTACAGCATGAGGGGGAGAAATTAACGACAGAATTTTCATTTTTGGGTGAATTATCCCTTCAAATCAACTGTACATCAGCATGTTGTATGTAAAAAAAGTGCAAAATAATCTATAGTAGATTTACAAACAGCCCATGCAGATAGTAGACAGAAAAAAAATCAGCTTATTACAGTCAGTTTAGGAACACAGCCTTCATATTTTAACGATTTGTCGGTTTTCATTCTACTTACAGTCTCTGTGGTGTACTTTGAGTACTCTGAGACCGGCCACATTATCCCGCATTACGACCCGGTTGAGTCCTGTGGCTTTATCCACACGTTCAATCACCTCAAAGTCTCGATCAGTGAAGTACAGGTAGGAGTCGTACACCGCCACACCCCAAGGATGGGACAGTCCGTTTACCATAGTAATGCGGTTCGATCCGTCAGGGTCACCACGCTCGATCTGAGACAGAAAACAAACATGTGCAGCATTACAGCTATTATGTAGGCTTAATAACCAAAGTCCCTTTAAGGCAAGTCATTTCACTCGGCGGCCATCTTGAAATGCCTCTCATCAGTATGCTCGGGCATTCTGTTTGAATGGGGAATCATCAAATTCTCCAAAATGGCTTGCTAAGCTTACGATAAAATTTCATATTAGGAATCACCGATAAAATTAAACTACAACTGTCTCTTTAGTTTCATTTCTAAACGCTAGAATCACACAAAATCTGCAGAACACACATTTTCGGAGAATCGTCAGTCTTTCACAGGGGTCACCAAGCTCGTTCCTGAAGGTCCGGTTCCCTGCAGGGTTTAGCTCCAACTTGCCTCAACACACCTGGGTGTTTCAAGTATACCTAGTAAGACCTTGATTAGCTTGTTCAGGTGTGTTTGATTAGGGTTGGAGCTAAAATCTGCAGGACACCAGACCTCCAGGAACAAGTTCGGTGACCCCTGGTCTATAGTGATTGCTGACTGGCTCCTGTACTAGAAGGCGGGGCTTTATTCATCATATTGACCGTTACACTTTTCCCCACTCAAAACTACATAAATGAAATGTGTATTCTAGAGTCTTTGAAATAACTTAAATTTAGCAGATAATGTATCGAGTGTTAAGACAAAATTCATGCTTGTGTGGTATTAAAAGATGCTAACAGCACACTAGACATGCTAGTGAGATACCAAAACATGCTATTAACATTCTAAAACGTGTTAAAACATGACAGAAAATATGTTAAATCATTTGTTTCATTCATTAATTCATTCATTCATTTTCTTTTCAGTTTAGTCCCTTTATTAATCTGTGGTCGCCACAGCGGAATGAACCATCAACTTATCCAGCATATGTTTTACGCAGCGGATGCCCGACAATTTTGCTCACCCATTCCACCTATAGCGCACGTCTTTGGACTTGTGGGGGAAACCGGAGCACCCAGAAGAAACCCACGCCAACACGGGGAGAACATGCAAACCCCACACAGAAATGCCAACTGACCCAGCTAAGGCTCGAACCAGCGACCTTCTTGCTGTGAGGCGATTGTGCTACCCACTGCGCCACAGTGACGCCCTTTCTTTTATTTAAGCAACATGCTAATTCATGCTAGCATATTTTACTTCCTGTCTAATAGGAAACCTCTATCTGATCAATTTTTGAAGGCAGCACAGATGATTCCTTTTAATATCGCACAAATTCTCTTCCGCTCTCCATTTCTGACAGTTGAGCTAAAAACCTAAAAAATAAAGATGGCGTCTAGAAGTTCCACTTAGGTGTCATTTTATCTGGTTTTCACAAATGTTTTCCACTTGTGACGTAGTTTCTAACAAGAACTTGGTATTGTAGTAAGCAAATATTCCCTTAGTCATCACTAAAGCTCTCTATTTTGTAGAACATGATTAAATTGCTATGCTATCTGAGAAGATATGCACAAATGCTGTCTCTAAAGTCACTGCCTGATAGGACAGCAAGGTCAGCAAATCAGCTGCCTATGCTTTCAGACAATAGTAACAACATACTACATGTTGAAAACATGCTAAAACATTTTATGTGAGAAATGAGCTAGCAACACATTTCATAATTCATGCTAACAATGAGCTAAAACATGATAGAAAATATGTTAAATAGTTTCTTTCTTTTGTTTTAGCAACATGCTAATTCATGCTAGTATATTTTTTACTTCCGGTCTAATTAGAAACTTTTACCTATTTAAATTTGAAGGCAGCAAACATGATTCAAAACACTACACATGCTGTAAACATGCTACGTGAGAAATGAACTAGCAGCACACATGATAATTCCTGTTAACAATGAGCTAGAACATGTCAGCCAGGTCATAAAACATGCTAACTGCATGATAAAAGATGTTAGAAATGTTAAAAAGTGATAGAAATATGTTAAATCGTTTTCTTTTAACATGTTAATTCATGTTAAGACAGTATAAGCAGCATAATCAACATACTAGCAGTACACTAGAACACGTCAACCGTGTCCTAAACATGCTAGAAATGTGCTAGCAATGCAAATTCATTCTAGCAGCATGATCCAATGTTTTAGCCATGTGCTAAAACGATAGGTGTTTGTGACCCTGGACCTCAAAACCTATGTTACGTCTTATATTAATAATCATTATATCATCTCCCTGCTGAAAAATCCAGCTTAAACCAGCCTAGGCTGGTTGGCTGGTTTTAGCTGGTTGACCAGCCTGGTTTTAGAGGGGTTTTGGCCATTTCCAGGCTGATTTCCAGCCATTTCCAGCCTGGTCTTAGCTGGTCAGGCTGGAAAATGACCAGTTAAATCCAGCTAAAACCAACTTGACCAGCCTGGTTTAAGCTGGACATTAAGCTGGACATTTGGCTGGGCTCCCAGCCTGGCTAGGCTGGTCAAGCTGGTTTTAGCTGGTCATCTCCCAACCTGACCAGCTAAGACCAGGCTGGAAATGGCTGGAAATCAGCCTGGAAATGGCCTAAACCCCTCTAAAACCAGCCTGGTCAACCAGTTAAAACCAACCAACCAGCCTAGGCTGGTTTAAGCTGGTTTTTTCAGTAGGGCTTCCATGGAGATATTTAGAAAATTTCCAAATGTAAATAAACCAAAACATTTTGATTAGTAATATGCATTGCTAACCATTTTATTTAAACTTAATTCAATTCTTAGTATTTAGTTCAAATTCAATTTAGTATTTAATTCAGATTTTTTAACCCTCACAATCCTAATTTTCGGTCACATTTTTTCCTGATTGCATGAGTCAAACGTGTGTAAAAGGTCATACCACACCAGTCCCTGTGACGGCCCAGTAGAGTTTGTTCTCTCTGATGTCTATGGTTATAAACTCCACATGTTCTAGATTATGTGTGAAGAGGATGGCCGCGTTGGAGCCGTCCATATCTGCCGATGCCACTTTAGCCGGGATCCCGCTTTCTGTTCCATGATCAGTCCAGTACATCTTTCTAAAACACAAACACAAGATCACCAAAGAGAAACCACAGCTTATCTGCATCTGCAGGTGTATAAATGCAGCAAACATGGCCTTCGTTTAAAAAAGTATATATTCTGAGGACTGATCAATACTATGTACAGTTGAAGTCAGAATTATTAGCCCTACTGAATTATTAGCCCTCCTGTTTATTTGTTTTCCTAATTTCTGTTTAACAGAGAGAAGATTTCTTCAACACATTTCTAATCATAATAGTTTTTAATAACTCATTTCTAATAACTGATTTATTTTATCTTTGTCATGATGACAGTAAATAATATTTGACTAGATATTTTTCAAGACACTTCTATACAGCTTAAAGTGACATTTAAAGGCTTAACTAGGTTAATTAGGTTAAGTTAGGGTAATTAGGCAAGTCATTGTACTGTATAACAGTTGTTCTGTAGACTATCAAAAAAAATATTTTGACCTTAAATGGCTTTTAAAAAATTAAAAACTTAAAGGCTTTAAAGGCTTAACTAGGTTAATTAGGTTAACTAGGCAGGTTAGGGTAATTAGGCAAGTTATTGTATATCGATGGTTCGTTCTGTAGACTATCAATAAAAAATATAGCTTAAAGGGGCTAATAATATTGAGCTTAAAATGGTTTTTAAAAAATGAAAAACTGCTTTTATTCTAGCCGAAATAAAACAAATAAGACTTTCTTCAGAAGAAAAAATATTATAGGAAATACAGAAAAATTCCTTGCTCTGTTAAACAACATTTAAGAAATATTTAAAAAAAGAAAACAAATTCACAGGAGGGCTAATAATTTTGACTTCAACTCTATGTGCTGGCTCTTGTTTAATGTACTCAGGCAGTTCAATCCTGGCAGATGACATTGATTTCAGAGATCAGGGTTTATGGCAGAGTTCTGGTGATCTCCTCTTACCCACGTGCCGGATCCACCGCAATGCCAACAGGAGCTCCTGCACCTGTAGGTGAGCCGTTGTTCGTGATGAGGGTTTTTCTGTACTGAATTTCTCCTTTAAGCCTTAGAACCTGAAACAGATCAGATTTCAATTTTAATATAGCAGCAAAAACACTATAATTATTATCTCAATTAAGCTGTTTAATAAAAACAAAAATATTGAACACTGCTCAATTAATCTCAATACAATAATTTATACATAATTTTTAATTAACCTTTGACTAATCAATAATAATAATAATTATTATTATTATAGATTAAATTAAGTACACATTTATTGAACATTGTTCATTGAGTCTGAAAACAATCATTTATACATAATAATTATTAATAATAAACATTTAATGAATCAATAATAATAATAATAATAATAATAATAATAATAATAATAATAACAATCATAATAATCATAATTATTATTATTATTATTATAGATTAAATAAAGAACACATTTATTGAACGCTAGTTTAATCTGAAGACAATAATTTATAACTTTTAATTAATCAATAATGATAATAATAATAATAATAATAATAATAATAATAATAATAATGATAATGATAATAATAATTATTATTATTATAGATTAAATTAAGTTCACATTTATTGAACACTGCTCATTGAGTCTGAAAACAATAATTTATACATAATAATTATTAATAATAAACATTTAATGAATCAATAATGATAATAATAATAATAATAACTAGATATTAAAGTTTGAGGACAAACTTTATGGTGGCTTGAAAAGCCGAGTCTAAAAGTTTGAAGTCGTTTTAAAGTGTAAATAACTGAAGCAGTTTTTATGAAGTTTGAAACAGTCGGCATAGATAAGTACATATATGTTAGCATGTTTCTAGGTTGTTGCTAGGCGGTTGCTAAAGTATTCTGAGTGGTTGCTAAGCAGTTGCTAACATCAATTAGCATGATTCTAGCATTAATTAGCATGTTACTAGCATTTTTCTAGCATGAATTAGCATGTTACTAGCATGTTTCTAGCATGAATTAGCATGTTGTTAGCATGAATTAGCATGTTTCTAGCATGTTTCTAGCATGTTACTAGCATGTTTCTAGCATGAATTAGCATGTTACTAGCATGAATCTAGCATGAATTAGCATGTTACTAGCATGTTTCTAGCATGAATTAGCATGTTATTAGCATGATTCTAGCATGAATTAGCATGTTACTAGCATGATTCTAGCATGAATTAGCATGTTACTAGCATGTTTCTAGCATGAATTAGCATGTTATTAGCATGTTTCTAGCATGAATTAACATGTTTCTAGCATGAATTAGCATGTTACTAGCATGTTTCTAGCATGAATTAGCATGTTACTAGCATGATTCTAGCATGAATTAGCATGTTGTTGGCATGAATTAGTATGTTTCTAGCATGATTCTAGCATATTACTAGCATGTTACTAGCATGTTTCTAGCATGAATTAGCATGTTACTAGCATGATTCTAACATGAATTAGCATGTAACTAGCATGATTCTAGCATGAATTAGCATGTTACTAGCATGTTTCTAGCATGAATTAGCATGATTCTAGCATGAATTAGCATGTTACTAGCATGTTTCTAGCATGAATTAGCATGTTACTAGCATGTTTCTAGCATGTTACTAGCATGTTTCTAGCATGAATTAGCATGTTATTAGCATGATTCTAGCATGAATTAGCATGTTACAAGCATGATTCTAGCATGAATTAGCATGTTACTAGCATGATTCTAGCATGGATTAGCATGTAACTAGCATGATTCTAGCATGAATTAGCATGTTACTAGCATGTTTCTAGCATCAATTAGCATGTTATTAGCATGATTCTAGCATGAATTAGCATGTTACTAACATGATTCTAGCATGAATTAGCATGTTACTAGCATGATTCTAGCATGAATTAGCATGTTACTAGCATGATTCTAGCATGAATTAGCATGTTACTAGCATGATTCTAGCATGAATTAGCATGTTACTAGCATGATTCTAGCATGAATTAGCATGTTACTAGCATGTTTCTAGCATTAATTATCATGTTACTAGCATGTTTCTAGCATGAATTAGCATGTTATTAGCATGATTCTAGCATGAATTAGCATGTTTCTAGCATGAATTAGCATGTTATTAGCATGATTCTAGCATGAATTAGCATGTTACAAGCATGATTCTAGCATGAATTAGCATGTTACTAGCATGATTCTAGCATGATTTAGCATGTTACTAGCATGATTCTAGCATGAATTAGCATGTTACTAGCATGATTCTAGCATGTTACTAGCATGTTTCTAGCATGAATTAGCATGTTACTAGCATGTTTCTAGCATGAATTAGCATGTTGTTAGCATGATTCTAGCATGAATTAGCATGTTTCTAGCATGAATTAGCATGTTTCTAGCATGATTCTAGCATTAATTAGCATGTAACTAGCATGTTACTAGCATGATTCTAGCATGAATCAGCTTGTTTTTAGCATGAATTAGCATGTTGTTAGCATGATTCTAGCATGAATTAGCATGTTACTAGCATGACTAGCATGTCACTATCGTGTTGCTAGCACCTTTCTAGCAAGATTAGCATGTCAGTACGAAGTTTAAACTGTTAGCGTGTGTTAGAATAGCTAGTCACAGTCTCTGGGACAGTTGCTAGGGTGCTGAAATTGGTTGCTAGGGAGTGGCTAGTAAGTTTAAAGGTAATCAGTGATTGGCTGCTGGCTAGACTGAGTTGAATGAGGCCAGACTCTAGTCTGTAGGACAGTCTGATGCAGAGTTATGAGCTCACAAAGGTTGATCCAATGTTAAGTAAATGGGAGTCTTTTACAATGAAAGTCTATGGGACAGTTGCTAGGGTGCTGTAAGTGGTTGCTAGGGAGTGGCTAGTAAGTTAATAGTCATCAGTTATTGGCTGCTGGTTAGACTGAGTTAAATGAGTCCAGTTAGAAGTCTGTAGGACAGTCTGATGCAGAGTTAGGAGCTCACAAAGTTTGACCCAATGTTAAGTCAATGGGACTTTTGGGATTTTTCTGGGTCATTTTTCGGAAAACCCAAGGTCGGATCAGTTAGAAAAGATATAGCAACCCGAGTCAGACCAGTTCGAAGGTTTGACGAAAGTTTGAAGTATGTAGCTTGAAAGGCCTAGGAGGAGATACACTTAGAAATTAGTCTCAGAAGAAGAAGAAGAAGAAGAAGAAGAAGAAGAAGAAGAAGAAGAAGAAGAAGAAGAAGAAGAAGAATAATAAGTTTAAGATAGATAACAGTATGCTGGCTTTTCAAGCCACCATAATAATAATAATAATAATAATAATAATAATAATAGCAACAACAATAATAATAATAATAATAATTTTTATTATTATTATTATTATTATTATTATTATTATTATTATTATTATTATTATTATTATTATTATAGGTTGAATTAAGTACACATTTATTCATGGTAACATTTGCTGGTTACCACTGTTAAAATTTTTTTAAAGGCAAATATTTGAATACCTTTTAAATATCAGCATTAAGTAATGTAACTATTAAATAAATGTTCGATAGTAATTGATGTAATATTAAAATATAGAGCAAAGATATAAGAAATACAATAAAAAAGTCAATACAAATCAATTTAGCAGTATAAAGTTACCAAATAAGAATTCAGAAAATAAATCCATATATAATTGAATGCTTCTAGTATATAAAAAAAACGCATATAAAAAAAACCTTCTAGTCTACATTATTGTTTTTTTTTTTTACACTGTCGAAATAGCCATCAACTCTGTCAAGCACAGGTCTTGCTGACCTCTATAGCCTGTGATGAGGGGTTGGAGTAGTACAGGTTTTGAGACATCCAGTCCAGAGCCAGACCAACCGGAGACCCCAAAATAGCTGCTGGTGCGAATTCAGTTCTATTGGTACCATCTGACTTCACCCGGTGAATCTCCCCCTACAAAGAGAAATTATACAGTCCTTACTAGACAACACATATTGCAATCAGTGACACCGGTGCCCATTAAGTGAACTGCAGCCAGAAAATTATTGCTTGTGTTTGCACTTGTGTATATGTAATATATAAACATACGTATTTATTTTGAGTATGTATGGTTTACCGGATGTTCCACCCAGTAGATCATCTGCTCAGCATCATCAAAGTCAACATCGTATCCATTCAGCAGCCCGGCGACTGGTACCATGGCATCATTGTTCTTTTCGTTAGGGTTGAGTGGGATGCCATAAATAATGCTGTCTCTCACCACCACCAGGAAAGGATCCTCAACTGCAAAAACCATCATACAGTTGAAGTCAGAATTATTAGCTCTCGTGAATTAATAGTCCCCATGTATATATTTTTTTCCATTTTCCCAATTTATTTGTTTCAGCACCCAAAAATGTAGCGCAAGTAGATTAAAAGTAAACGGGTTCGGGCTTTTAAAATGCTGTCAATCAAAATGTACTTGTCGGGCTCGGACACTACACTGAAAAAAGTGTTGCAAACAATTTATTTGTGTTGAATTTAAACAAACAAATTAAACTGAGCAATGATCAACTTAATTTGTTTGTTTAAATTCAGCTTAAATTAATTGTTTACAACCACTTAACGTAAAAAAAAATTGAGTAAATCCAAGGAATCATCTTTGAATATTTTTTTTCAGTGTATCGGGCCTAACTTTTATGGTCCGATTACAGCTCTAGTATGGAAGTATCTGATTTCGAATGCAGCTCTAAAAAAGGGCTGGGGGTCTTGTTGGGTTATGAGCACGATTGTTTTTGGTGAGTTCAAATATCAACATTGTTTGTCAATGACAATAAACAATATTTCTTTTAAAGCTAGCTGAAATTAAATAAATGCAAGTAAATTATATATTATATTTACACTAATATTATCCATTTCAAGAGCGAAAAATGGTTTTAGTTTTATGGTTTTCGTTAACTGTAGCTTAACTGATGAGGCGTACCTCTATTTAAGAACACTTTAATATTAGTAATCTGATTATATCGGCACGTACAGTTTACTGCACGTATACAGTTGAAGTCAGTATTATTAGACCCCCTTTGAATTAGTTTTTCTTTTTTAAATATTTCCCAAATGATGTTTAACAGAGCAAGGAAATTTTCACAGTATGTCTGATAATATTTTTTCTTCTGGAGAAAGTCTTATTTGTTTTATTTCGGCTAGAATAAAAGCAGTTTTAAATTTTTTTAAAACTGTTTTAGGATCAAAATTATTAGCCCCTTTAAGCAATTTTTTTTCGATAGTCTACAGCAGTGTTTCCCAACCCTGTTCCTGAAGGCACACCAACAGTCCACATTTTCAACCTCTCCCTAATCGAACACACCTGAATCAACTTATCATAACATCAGAAGAGACTCCAACACCTTAGGTTATTGGGTCAGAAAAGGGAGACATCCAAAGTATGTACTGTTGGTGTGCCTCCAGGAACAGGGTTGGGAAACACTGGTCTACAGAACAAACCATCATTATAGAATAACTTGCCTAATTACCCTAACCTGCCTAGTTAACCTAATTAACCTAGTTAAGCCTTTAAATTTCACTTTAAGCTGTATAGAAGTGTCTTGAAAAAATATTATTTTCTGTCATCATGACAAAGATAAAATAAATCAGTTATTAGAAATGAGTTATTAAATCTATTATGTTTAGAAATGTGTTGAAGAAAATCTTCTCTCCGTTAAACAGAAATTGGGGAAAAAATAAACAGGGGGGCTAATAATTCAGGGGGGCTAATAATTCAGGGGGGCTAATAATTCTGACTTCAACTGTACATTCAATGCAATTAAGCACAAAAAAAGCCCAAATTCCCAGACTACAGGTATCATCTCGTTGCTTTTAGCCCTGCAGAAATGAGGTACTGGTGAAAAAGGCCTGGTCCAGTAAACCATGCAGTGTCAGCACAGTTGATTGCGATAAACAGGCCATTCAATCAGCGTTTGTCTGGATTAATTGTTAAACTCTCATGGAAGAATACGCTTGACAGTGCTAACAAAGGCTGAAACCTGAGCGAGCTTGAGGGTTTGCCCTAAGAGAATGTTAAGGGCTCCTTAAGACTAAAGGCCTCTTGCGCGCTTTCATCCGTTACTGTCAGCTGAGCTAAGGCCTTTTATAATAGTAAATGTTTGTCTCAGCAAAGAAGCTTACTTAGTAAATCGAAAATGGGTTTCTGTTGACAAGTTTTCATTCCCCTGAAATCTATATCCAATTTTAACAGAAGACTGCTTCATTCATTCACTGTGAAGCAGATTAAATGGACAGAGGCCAGCGTTAAAGACATACTCGCTTGCATTATTCATTAAAACAGCCAAAAGCAGGAATAACTGTTGAAGTCATTGCACTAATTTATCTTGTCCATGGCATGTTTATTAAAGTCTTGTTAGACTGTAGAGTTTTAAAAGGTCAGAGGTCATTTGTAGGCCAAACCAGAAACAATCTCCAGCAAAAGTAGCATGGTTTTTCCCCACAGGTTCATTGGAAATAAGTATTTTAGGCTACAGTTTTGTGAAATCATAAAAAGGTACTTAAACATATTGTTATGTTTGCTGTTTTCTTTGTCTATTTTTCTTTTTTACCCTCCTCTCTGCTTGTTTAGTCTTTAGGTTTCTTATTGGTTTACCATTCTGTCCATCATCATTATGACTGTGTCGGTTCCACCAATCCCAGGATGAGCCGCCAGGATTTAAAGCCCCGACAGACCAGTGTGTGATGTGCGCTCTGCCTCGGCGTACCGTTTGTGCTCCACGCAATTTGATTGTGCTATGCTTCGGCTGTTTAGTGATTTATCTCAGTTTACTGTGGTAATTCGAGTTTGCTTGTTGAACTTCGTTGGCTTTAAGTAACATAATGTGATGGTTGTTGTGTAGTTCTAAACTTTGACCGATTTATCCGGTTTGTTTTAGTTTAGATCGATGTTTGTTAGATTAGTTTGAGTGTTTTGCCAGTTGTGTATTTTGAGTTTTGTAGCTTTAATTAGTTTAGTTCGGGTGTCGTATACACTGAAGATTTCGGTATTTATTTGTATTTATTTTTGACGCCTAGTTTAGACTTTAGTTTTAAGGATCGTTTTGTTTTGTTAATTTCTTTGATTTGGCTTACACTCGTTGTTTTTGTTTAAAGATAATTTTAAATGTTTGTTTAATTCTTTTTCCTCTCCAATTCCTGTTCAATAATTTTCAACTACTGAGTAAAAGCTTAAATAGAGAATTGATTCTGCCTCATCTTTGATCTGTCGCACACATTACACCTGTCTCCCTTAAATGTTACAGCATCCCACTAAAACATCTTTAAAAATGTAACAATATGGTCAAGTAAACACTAGGGGGCAGTATGATGCCAACAACTGCCCTTCCTTCTCACATTAATGATATTTATAGGAATATATGAATAAAGGATTATTGAACCACAAAACAACTTGATGTTATTGATTATGATTTGTAATCGAATACGTTTGCTTCATATATATTTCTCTATATGGTCAACTTTTTGAAGTAATGTAAAATCAAGGTAAAACTACATAGTTGCAGTGCACTTTCTCTTCTGTTTGCTTTTGAAAACACTATTGGGTTTGGTTTAGGTCAGTGGTGGTGATCTGTAAGACAAGCCCTGCCTTTCATGGATGTACAGTGGGAGGGAGATGTACAGTGCTCAGCATATATAAGTACAAGCTATACAATTTTATATTTGTGCATAAACATTAGATTAGTCAATACTGAAGCCAAATCTGGAGCTTATCTAACAAAGACTTACGAATATGGTCCAAAAACTAGTACAGACAAATGTATATGTTATAGAAAAATATTAAATACAAATTTAAAAAAGATGAAAAATCAGAAAAGCAAAGATTTTAGTTGAAATTTTGTAGGTTGTAATTTTTTTTGCAATATGAGTTTTGATATGATTTTGCAATATGAGTTTTGATATGATTTGCAATAGGAGATTTTGAGTTTAATTGTTTTGTCTTTCACTTTCTAAATATGTTTGGTGACTAAAATATTATTTTAATGAATATATCTGTTTAATAAATATGTTTTGTTCAAATGCACCAAAATACATTGCCTATTTTCACTGAGAAATGAATAAAAATGTTCATTTTTTAAAATGTTGTGTGCTTAATTATGCTGAACACTGTATCTGTAATGTACAACAAAACGTACCCTAAATAACGTATTTCAGATTTACAAAAATGTACACAGCGCCCTCTAGTGGACTAGTCAGCTGAAACGTGCAATGAAATGTATCTAGAGCAACATATTTTGCATTTAGCAAAAATAGGCTTCGTCACATATTTCCAATAAGCCTGAGTTGGGATTTTTCTATTTGCTTTTCAGAAAATACGTTCTTGACCTACAATTAGTCTTTTTATTCATCAGCAACATTTTTTAATGAATTTTAAAACCTACATAATTTAAAGTTATGCATCAACGCCACAATCATAGCGCTTTTGACAACTCTTTCAGTCTTTACTTGAACTCTACAAAACATTTGTGTCATTTGGAAGATAAGTAAGCAAAATGACTAGTAGTAAACGCAGTAAAAGCTGACTAGTGAGTTGAAGAGCTTTTCTGTTCAAAACAATGCATACACTAAAAAGCCTAAAATGTCTGCTCTTGATTGAGGCATTCCAAGTGAAGATTTTTTATTTTATTTTTATTTTTGTATTTTTATTTGATTTGCTAATTATTTATGCAATATTCAAATTTTGGATTGAAACATAGCCTGAGGAAATGAGATATTTATGATATATTGATGCAAAAATTGTTGCTTAAATGTATTGTGCATCTCACTGGCTATCATCCCTCTGGAATTCAGAATTGGCCTATAAAACCCCATATAAATGGATGTATCTCATACCTCTAGCGCATGTGAACTGGTCAGCAGCGAGAGTCCAGCCAGATGGACAGGCACAGGAGTAAAACCTGGGACCAACAGCTGACAGCAGGCAGATATGAGTGCATGGGCTTGAATGAGGGTCACATGGGTTATAACCTGTAGGATGAAGACAAAACAAATTCTTAAAAGGATCCTATTATGCTTTGTGCACATCATTTACTGTGTAATGTTGCTTTTTGAGCATAAAATTGATCAGCAAAGCATCTACAGCCAAGTTAATCTCTATATCAGTAACATTGTTTCTGGACTCCCTTAAATGTCTTCAATATCCTGAATTTAACCACTCAAAAGGGGACACAGCTAGACTGAGTTGTGTTAGTAAAGTGTTGTTGCCGCAGCTTCACAGATCTTGTATACCAATACACATGAGATTTCTACTCAAGCGGTTTACATTCACAGAGAGAACCAACATAGTGTTTCTGATATAATCTTATGAACATTTGACAGATGAAATTAAAGAGAATTTAGTGACATCTGCACTGTAAAATGAATGCTGAAATTTTTTTAGTTTAATCAAATGTACTTTTCTAGTCATCCCAACTTACATCAATTAAACGGACTAAAAATATAAGTTAAACTTTAAAAATTAGTTGAAACCTGATTAACTTATTATTAATTGTTGCCTTGAATAGTTCAGAAAGCCAAATATCCAAAGTTTAAACGTACAAGGCTTTAAAACACATGCTTTAAAGGCTCCGCCCTCTTCTAAAAAGGGGGCAGGGTCAGAAGTTTATTTGCATTTAAACAGATGCATGAAAAAATGCATTTTTGGATTTACAGCATGGCATATTAAATGATTCTTGGGGTACTTTGAGCTGAAACTTCACATATTCTGGAAACACTCATGGCATATATTAATCTTGTAAAAAAAAAGGGCACAATAGGACCCCTTTAACGTGTTCTTGGATGTATTGTTCATGATTCAACGGTGAAAGGTTGTTTAAAAGATGTTATTTTTGGATTGACAACTTTTTCAGCAACTAACAGGTTTGTCTGAGAGAGATTTGCACTGTGAAAAGTGTTATACAGAGATTAAATTAAGAAAGAAATACCTCTGTGAAATTTTTTGTACACACATAGTAGTAAAGTGTGGTACCTGCTGGCTGTCTAGCCGGGTGAAGTGCCACCAGACCCATTGGCTGGGGCAGATTATACAGCATCACCGATTGGTTCTGTCCGTGCCACTTGTTGGCCCGGATCACGCGGTTGACGTATCTGTCGGTCCAATAGACAAAATCCTCAAAAATGGTAATTGCGTGGGGATGTTGCAGTACCTTTCCATTGAGAAACAAGAGGTGTTTTATTTATTCACAAGTAAGATAGTACAGAGACATACTTCATCCAGATATGAAAACACAACTGTTAATTATGTTGAGAGCTTACAGTATGTTTCATGCGTTAATGAATGCAACTTTTTTGTTGTCAGTAAGGGGCAATCTGTTTATTTTTCTTACCCCACCAACAAATAGTTGTGCTTGTTTTAAGCAATATTTCTCAATTAATTTTAATAACATTTTCAGAAAGCTTTTCTTATTGTATGTTAATGTAAATGCATCTTAATTAATGGATGTTTTAACAAGATAAATGAGGCAAAAATGTTTTTAAAATGCACCCTTTGTATAGAACCTTACATGTAAACACAAAAATTAGTGTATAAAACAAAAGGTCTCACCAAATCACTGGCCAGTACTTGTTTTCGGTTCTTTCCATTGTAATCGCAGTAGTCTATAAAGTCTAGATAAGCATCAGCAAAGTATAGTAGACTGTTGGGGTAGTCAATTGTCAAGCCATTGGGCCAGTAGAGTTTGTTGCTGATGATTGTGGTCCTTAACTTGCCATCCATACTGGCTCTCTCAATACGAGGATTCCTGCCCCAGTCCGTCCAAAACATCAGGTGAGTGCTGAAATAAATACAAAAGACATTTTTTCAACCAATTCCCAATCGAATACATTTTTAATACGAGACATCTCATGTTAGTGTCTGCATAAAATTACGTTTTCAAAATGACTCTATAGAGCATAGAAAACCTTATAAATGGAAGCCCAGTGTCTACTTTACAAACACAGTTTTTTAGAAAACCTTTGCATGTTTAAATGTCACTTGAATTTGCATGCTTCTAGCACGCTTTGCACTAATATTTTAGTTCGTTCACATAGAAGTGGCTTTTTTGCACGTTTCTAGGATGCTAAGTCAAGCTAACAAAAAATATTGTAGTGTTACTGCTTAAAATGTTCATGCTTAATTCAGTGACACTCTGGAATTACCTGTGAAATTTACTACCAATTTCAAAATAAAAAAAAAATCAAGTTGAATTTTAGATGTTTAAAGCATCTTAGACATTTTGTTAGCATGAGTTATCATGTTGCTACCATTAATAACAAGCATATGTCCTGCAGGGATAACAAAAAAATTGGAAAAATATTTATAGCACACTGTAAACATTGAGTCAAATAAGGACAAACACAACTTTGTTTGGTTTTTCTTGTTGTTTTTTTTTTCAATTTTTTCTTCAAGTTTTTTTTATCTCAACAGTTGGAGTTGTTGTATATTTTAGTTGCCTCAAAATAGAACCATGTCAAAGACACGCCTTAACCATAGACTGTAAAATATATGGACGTAGTATCCGTGACGTCACCCATAGGTTTCTGAACACAGCAAAAGAAGCTACAAGTAGGGGCGGCCAACCGTCGCCATTTTGTTCGATCGTCAACGCACCCACGGCGGGATACCAAACAAGGGCAAAGAGGCGGAGAGTGAGTGGAGCTACAGACACCTGCTGGCACTTTGCTTAGACCTGGCAGACAGACTTTACTTTGGGAGAAACGCTTGATACTGTATTACCTGCAACTCGTTTGTGTTCTGACCACATGTGCTTGGCTGTACACTATATCAATAAAGTGTTTAGACTTTTAAAAACACTGTAGTAACACATTGAGCCACTAAGCATTGCTCTTATGACGTTTTTCTACAGGAGGAAAACGCGAATTACTTCCAAACACTTCAAATATAGTCTGTGTTAGTAAATGCAAGACTATTGATGAGCTCCAGGCATAACACTGTATGATAACGCTTCAGATGACTGTTCTAGAGCCTACATCTAATCAATCTATCCCATTCTGGAGTGCATTACAGGTCTAAAGAAAAATATTAATGATAAATGATCTTAAATAAAACAAATACATTTATAGAGATGGTGTATAAGTATATAACTTTACTCACATGGGAAACAGAGACCACGTGAATGGTTTGTGAGCACAATTAAATGCACACAGCATCCCATATCATCTGATCATTGTAAGAAATAAGTCCAAAAGGCAGCTGACTGTGTGAAGCCACATAAAACAAAACAAAAATATGATGAATATGCCGAGATCAGTGGCTAATCTGCTGGATTCAGCTAGCTGTCACTCAAGTGGCCACGCCCTTAATTATGCAAACTTAATATAACCTAATATAAAGGAAATGGATGAGTTATAAAAAAATTCACCCCCTCACAGTTGTCATGGAGGGTAATAATAGCTATATGAACCAAAATTGTTCTTTGTATCAGGCTGTAAACAACTTTTGTTCTGCTGTAAAGTTGGCCATTCTAACAGTGGGCTCAATTGCAATTTGCTCTATTATGGAGCCAGGACTAGCGGAATTTTGATGAATTGCAGTTTCAGTTACTTCCGTATTGGCTTGCTGAGGGAGAGCGGGAGGTTGCGGCTTGGCCTTAACACAGTTCAGACTAACACACCCATGGGAGCACAAATGAGTACAAAGGTATTTGCTGTTAAAATAATGTGGTGCAGGATGTGGAAATGATACCTGCATTGGGTTGAAGCTAGCAAAAAGCACTTGCATAGCGACTGGCGCCACATTTACAGTATGCTAGGGCCCAAAAAATGGCCTTTGGATCCACATGGCAGACAGTTGTAAAGCAGCATGTCTTACTTGTTTCTAGGGTCCACTACCAGACCCCTTGGGTTGGTCACGTTTTCACTGATCAGCACCGTTCTGTGGGAGCCATCCAGTTTGGACACCTCAATAGTCTCCAGAATGTAGTCAGTCCAGTACAGGTTTCTGCCGACCCAGTCGACGGCGAGGCTCTCAGTGACGGTCACTCCGCTGTCAAAGATCTGTCAGGGCAGAGAAATTATATTTCAGTGTGATGATGCTAATGTTGATTGTAGATGTGTCGTTTGCGATGCTCACCACTGTGCGGTCAGTCCCGTTTTTGTGAGCACTCCATATTCTGTCCTGCGTGGTGTCAGACCAGTAAATACGGTCCGTGACTGAGTCGAAATCCACCGCTACGATGTTACGTCCGTCTCGCACTAGAGAGCGAATAGCGTTGGGCTGGGCGAGGATGTCATCAGATATAATCTGGTTCCTACTCGCCACTAAGAGCAAGGCTTCTCGAGATCCTGTCGGATTGAGAAAGAAATATTAGCACAATTTAATAGTTACTTTTTATATACTTTTAATTAAGATTTTATATTGAAATTTATGATCGAATGTAATGCATTTCTATGAGGCAATGCTGAATTTTAAGACTCTAGCCTTCAGTGTCATTTGATGCTCTAATAAAATCCCTCTAATACGTTGATTTGTTTTTTCAAGTGAATGTTGAGTCCAAAAGAGCCGCTTTTATTAGAAATAGATCCTTAATTGCCACTTTGGAGAAATTGTGTCAGTTTTTGGACACTAAAATGATTCATTTCTAAAATATATAAAAAATTTTATAATTTTATATTATATTTTTAAAAATATATAATCTCAAAATTTGAACACTGAATATTGTGAATTATTTTAATTTATTTATTTTATGTACAAATATTTATATATTTATTCATTCATTTTCCTTCGGCTTAGTCCCTTATTTATTAGGGGTTGCCACAGCAGAGTGAACCGATAACTATTTCAGCATATGTATATTTAGCATATGTTCAACCACTGAGCCACCCCTTTATTTATTGATTGATTCATTATTTTTGCAATCACTTAATGCACCTAATGCACATTTCAGAACTATTCAATCCATAAAACTACGAAATAACACAAATAAAAGTGTACTGATGAAAATGTTAAGCCATATTATTAAATCTTTTCTTTAAAAAGCCATTCAAATCCATTCATTTTAATATTTATAATATACTACATTTTACTGGACAAAAATTACAGTTTATAATTATTCATTCAAGCTTTATAGACTAAAGACTGCATGCCACAGTGTGCACATTTCATGCCTCATATTTTATGCCAGTATCTGCTTAGATTTCAAAACACTCAATGATCGTGCATATCTCAAGATACATCAAATAACTTTGACAGGGCTAGAAGCTAATCCAAACGTTCTTCATGCATCAGCTCTCACTTATAAAAGTATGTGCGACGTCTCTAACGTGGCCAAACAGAAGGATAGAGAAAACATTGAGAAAGAAGACGAGATATATCGGATGACAGCATTTTTCAGCAGGCTATCTGAAGGGAATGGGCTCTTGTCAGAGGCAGAGCTTATAAACAAGCCTTTGTTTGGTGATTACCGCCTAATTACCCCAAAAGAAAGTTTGTGACTGACATATATGTTATTTGTCTTATCTGGGGTAATCCGAGAGGCCAAAACAGACCGGGTCTATTTTGGCTTCCGGAGCCCGATTATGGCTTCAGTCCACTAATAGCTGTCAGAGATCACAAACTAAAACTGAAATAAAATCAATTTAAACTATACAGACATGATATCATCCCAAAAACACAGAACTATCAAAACAAACAATATATATTTATATAAATAAAAATCTGAATATTATTAAAATTTTAAAATCTTTTTCACGTAAAATCTTCATGAAAACAATAACAGTACAGTACAGTAAAAATCAGTTAATAAATTGTGTTATTTTATAAACTCACTTCACAAAAACTGTAATAGTATATGGATAAATACCATTACAAATCAGAAATTATAGGTAACTATGATATTTTAATGATTTTTAGATGATTTTCAATGGTATTTATCCATATACCATTACAGTTTGTATGACAATATCAATGTATTTATTGTTTTACTAAAATGGACAGAAGAAATGATAATAATAATAAATTATTTACATTCATGTGCACCACAGAGCAATGGAAAGTCATAAAATGCAATATTTTTCCTGCACATATTTATATCAAAGCATTATATTTATTATATCAACTTTTTGATATCATATTTATTACTTTTATATTATATAAAAATGCATTTTATCAAAGAAATGTCACATAGACAGTTTGTGAATGTTACTGATTCACTGTAGATCAATAAATCCGTTCAGTTTTTGGAAATTTTTTTGTCATTTTGTTAAATAAATATTTAAACAATTTCTTTTAACATTTTAAATGTCTTTACTTTTCCTCTTGAACAACTGTAAAGCAACATAATGTGTCCTTATTAAATATAAATACATGCATTTTAATGGTATTTTTGAACTGAAAATATATAAAGCAGTCCAACAGTGTTTAAAACGCTGATAGTAATAATAATAAATACTTCTTAAGCAGCATATATTCGTTATATGTGTGTTATGTTACACTGAGGTTTACTTTAGTCTGCTTCACACTTGCAGGAAAATATCAGGCTATGCTAAAAGGCTGGTTATTTTACCAACGATTAGGTGTAGCCTATTACAGGTTTCAAAGAAAAATCTTAATATTAAAAAAGGAAACATAAGATGGACCACAACAGATCATATCATTAGCTATGTTTCCATCCACCTATTTTTATGTGCATTTTTGCATATGCGCATAAAAAAACGGTTGATGGAAACGCCATGATGCGCATAAATTTTGAAAATGCGCATAAAAACTTATGGGCATAACTGAGTAGGATAAACTTTATATTCGATAAGATAAGATGCGCATAAACTATGATGGAAACACTTTTACCGCACAAATATGCGCAATAAAAAGGTCATGTGACTTTGTTATAGGAGATCATGTGATGATCAAATCATGTACTTATTTTATCAAGCTGCATTTGAAAGTGTTATCAGGTATGGTCTATCTACATGGTATGGCAATCTTTCTGTAAATATGAAATCAAACATTTTCAATACTATCAGAATTGCTACAAGACTAATAGGATCTGAAATATTTACTAGTATACAAACACTCTACAAGCAATTCACTCTGAATGAAGCGAAAAGAATATTAAGTAACCCATCTCATGTACTCTTTCCACTTTACGATCTTTTACCTTCTGGTAGAAGATACAGAAATTTCCGCTGGAAGTGGAACAAGGCAAGGCAAGGCAAGTTTATTTATATAGCACATTTCATACACAGTGGCAATTCAAAGTGCTCTACATAAACAGGAATAAAAGAAACAAGTATAAGAGAAATAAAAAAAAATAAGAAGAATGGTAAAAAAAAAATAAAATAAAATAAATAAGAATAAAAACAGATAAAATGTGTTTTAAAAGAATGAAAAAGAAGAGAAAAACATAATAGTGCGATCTGTCGGACGTAGCACAGTGCTCATTTAGTAAAGGCACAGCTAAACAGATGTGTTTTCAGTCTTGATTTGAATGTGCCTAATGTTGGAGCACATCTGATCATTTCTGGAAGCTGAAGAACTCTTATATTCCAGTGTCAATCAGACTGTTGAACACTGATCAATAGTGCATATAATTCTTTTGCATGTTGACTTATTTTTAATTGTTATTATGTCAGAACCTGCTGATGTGCTGTGTGAGTCCACAGAAAATTTCCCCTTGAAGGACAATAAAGTATACAAAAAAAATAAATAAATAAAAAATGTGTGTGTAAATGGACACACCAGCAGGCTGAGCACACTGTAAAACATCTGTAATGTCATTCTAAAACGTCTTACCGTTTCAGTATTAGTTTTATTATATTATTAATGACCTCCAGAATCAAGAGCGTCTGTGCTCCGCGTCTGACACCTTCAAACGCCACCGAGCGTTCACTGCGTGTCAGGATTGCCTTCTGAGGCGCAAGTCATTTATTAGATCAAGAAAAGATTGACGCAGCTTCTCCTACCGTGGTAAATTCAGTTTTTACTGTTGATATTTGGCGCCAGTTGATCAGGAAGTGACGATTTTGTTCGCTTTGACTCAATGGATGGAAACGCTGCTTTATTCGCACGTCTTTTATGCGATAATCCAGTTTTGCGCATAAAGTTCATTCGCATTTTTGGATGGAAATATAGCTAATGTCATCAACAAATGCTTAAATAATGTAGCCTACAGCAAACATCATGTTTTTAGTTAGATTGTGCCGTCTGTCATATACAGAAGGCCTATAGGTCTGTTATTTTTACTAAAGAAGATATATTATTTGAGTTTAACACCAGAACTATAGAAACTGTATTTGTTTAAAAAAATGGCACAGTATGGGGATCGGATCTGTATCAGTCGATACTTAGAATTTTGGTATCGGGATCAGATCGGTTGCAAAAAAAAATGGTATCGGTGCATCCTTATTTACAATTATACAATTTTCACTGTACTTTTGATCAATTAAATACAGCCTTGTTGAGCAGAATAAGCCCATTTCAAAACATCAAAAAAATAATTTGATTAGCAGTGTACAGTAAGTGTCTTATCTGTGGTAACCCGAGTGGTCCAGTTGGCCTCTGGAGCCTGTCCAGGACTACTAATATCTGTCAGAAATAAGAAAACACAAACCCGAGGCTTTGCATGTTCGTGCGTCTGCCTCCAGCATGTATCCATCCTGACAGTGGCAGCGGAAGGAGCCTCTCTCGTTGAAGCAGTGTTGGCTGCAGACGCCTGGTGGGTGACATTCATCAATGTCCTCACACGTCTTCGAGTCGTTGCTCAGCTGGAAGCCCATGGGACACGTGCACTGGGCTCCGAACGGGCCCTGGATGCAGCCGTGAGTGCAGCCCGCATTATTGTCCGAGCAGCTCTCCTGATCTACAGCAAGGCAGAGATGGTGGGAATCAATGAGAATACAAAGAATAGACATGCTTGAAGATGGACAGTATTCTGGGAACATGCTAACACAACCATTAAAAGAGATGTTTACTGTGAGGGCTGGGCAATATGGATTAAAATATGTGTTAATTATATACAGTGCACCTCATAGATGAGTAACATTTATATTTATATCAATTTATCGTTGAATATATATATTAGTGGTGGGCCGTTATCGGCGTCAATGTGCTGTGTTAACGCAAGACTCTTATTGCACGATAAAAAAATATCGCTGTTAATCTATTCTCAAAGTTGGGTTGGGAGCTGGGTCTATTCTACGCAAGCTATGATGACTTTCACCTTGATATTTTAGCGTGGATGTATACCTGACCGATGAGCCGTCTGACAAACAAGTGCCCTTCTGAATCAAATCAGTAGGATGCCCTTCCGGATCTTTCACTTACTTTGAAGACAATACTGACTACGCTAACATGGACATCTGTAATCCTTAATAGAGAATAATATAATTAAGGTGTTTACGTGAAGTGCTTTCATATAAGAGTTTCCTGTAATTTTGGGTGACTTTAACTGCAGTTCGGCAGTTTCACCTTCACTCATGAACATTTCATTCACGCCCCCGTGACAAACTGGGGTATTAGACGCAAATAAGGAGTAAGGACTGAATAACTGAATAAACAGTTAGTAAACTCAAGTACATCTTATTGAACATCATTTATTTTCATCACCAATTATCATAGTAGAACAGTTTCTCAAGCAGTTTCTGATGCATTTTGGAAACCGGAGATGAGCCCCTGGTCTAATGCGCCACCTGGCTTGAGAAACCCATTTTCAAAGACTTACTTTTAGTCATTATTTAGGTAGCACACATATTCTGAATGCCTTCGGCAGAATTCAAATGAGCCATTTTAATCTAGATTAATTCCAAGATTACAGTGAGATTAATATAGATTTTAAAAAATCATCTATGCCCACCTATAATAAATATGTACAGTTGAGGGCAAAATTATTATAAATGTATTATTTTTTAAATATTTCTCAAGCATTGTTTAATAGAGCAAGGGAATTTTCACAGTATTTCCAAAAATATTTTTTCTTCTAGAGAAAGACTTTGTGTTATTTTGGCCGTAAAAAAAATTATTTTGCTAAATTAGCTCCAGTTTTGACTTTAGTACTGCTTGATATGTACTGTAGGCTCGCAAATATCTTATTGTACAGCATCCTATAAAGCAGGGGTGCCCAAACTCGGTCCTAGAGGGCCGGTGTCCTGCATATCTTAGTTCCAACCCCAATTAAACACACCTGAATAATCTAATCAAGCTCTTTCTAGATATACTAAAGCTGTGTCCTAAATGTCACACTATACACTTATGCACTATGTACTTATGCACTTACAAACTAAACAGCATAGTATATGTATGTAGTGTCATCCCAAATGGAACATTAATGTTTTTTTTACTAAGCGGAAATTCAAACCCCTGAAAATGTTTGACGGTCGCCGAATTAGTGAAATAAATGACCAAAGTGCCAAATAGCACTCGCCATGAGTATAACCGCATTCACCATCAGGAGGCAGTATAATCACTCTTGTATGAGAATACTGCGTTCACAATCCAAAATGAATAAAGTAACCCAACATGTGCGCCTGATAGCTCCGACTATTAAGTGTGTGAAGTGTCCAACATTCCACACTTCATTTTACCGGTTGAATGAGTGCATCATCCGGGTAATTAAAGTGCACTTATTATTTTTAGTGTGAATGCACTACTTACACAATTTAAACTACAAAATGACGTAGAATAGTGCATAAGTATGCGATTTGGGCCGAACTTTAAAACTTCCAGGCAAGTGTGTTGAAGGAAGTTGGAGCTAAACTATGCAGGCCCTCCAGGACCGAGTTCGGACACCCCTGCTATAGAGTGTTTTCATTTAAAAGAGAGATCTGTGTATGGGTGTACTTTATGATTTTCATACACTGTATTGCCTACAAATTGTATTGAAAATGTGCTTTGTTTTTATTCTGCGCAATAAGGCCGTGTATGGCGTGATTTCTTGCTATTTTCAGACCAGTGCAAGCCTAATTATCACATTTTGCGCCACGTTGTTTAAATAGCAAATCCATTTGTGCCACTTTGTGGACTCATGGGTGTGCCGGTCTAAAAGGAGGGATGTTAAGGCGCAGTGTTGGCTCATTGCTATTTTGAGAAACTGAAATAGACCGCACCATTGAACAACTAAAAGTGGGCTTTTTTCAGTTTATTCATGACAATTTGCATAAAGAGTAAACATAAAGTAAAGTGAAACTAAAGAGGCTGAATGGAGGAGGCTCGTTCTATATCCTCTCGCTGCAGATGGTCTGCTGTTTTCTCGCTAGTGAAGCGTTCAGTATTTCCACTTCCAAATTCCGGCATGTAAATAGCAAATGCGTCATGGCGAGACGCAACTGACTCAACTGAAAGGGAATGCCAGATGAGACTCTAATTGGTTTATTGCATGTTATGCTCAAAACACACCCATAAATCATTAAGAGAATAAGCTCAACCCTGTTAGACCATGCACCAGGGTGCAATGCTTATTTTCCCATCCTTAAAATAGCAAAAGTGGATTCGAACACGCCCTTAATGCTTTTGCGCCATGCGCTTTAGACTCTGCACCTCAATCGTTACAATAGAGCCTAAAGAAGTGTTTAATTTTCATTCAAATTATTTACTTATTTTTGGTGACATAAACAGCCATTTTTGTCAATTAAATTCAAAATATTAAATGCAAAAACAGTCAATATTTTCCCCTAAATAGCGAATTATGTTTAATTATTTTATATGCATCAAAAAGCAATACATAGAAATAAACATTTATCTTTAAAAAGCCACACAGACAGTTCTGTCAACATTATAGATCGTGCAAGACCAATAATCAAGAGTTCATGAAGTAATTATTGACCAATACACCAATCAATGACCATTTGTAGTAAATGTAATTTAAAATAGTATATATTAAATAGTAAAAACACCAAATAATGTTAGTTTTTACTAAATAAACTGACCACAGAATGATATACAAGCATTTTATATGCATACTGTCACGATCACCAGCGATCGTAACTTCCTAGATCGCTGGATCTCACACACTATAACCTATGGACTACAAATCCGCCATTCATGGACTACATATTCATACATGCACTCCGTTCACACACACACACACACACACACATGCTTCCTCATTTCCACTGATTAGACTCTCACAGCTGATGCAGCTTCTAGACTGATTACAGACACTATTTAATCAGCACACTCTCACTTCCATTGCCGAGTCTTGTTGTCTGTAAAGTGACATTACAACGCGTTTCTCTTAGTCTTGTTCCTTGTTTCCATTTCTCCTTGTCTGCCGCTTGTCTACCGACCTCTCGCCTGTGTTTGACTACGATTCTGGACTGCCTTTATACATCTGTTTGCACCTGTGTTGACCATTGCTTCCCTGACTTTGAATAAACCTGCACGTGGATCCTAAACCTCAGTTGTCTCTGTCACTCCCCGTGTTACACATACACACTCAAAAACACTGCATAAAAACAAACTGTCTCAAAGAAAATTGAATAATTATTTTAAAAAGTTCATCGAATTATTATAATATTCACGATGTTGCAGATATATTATGAATATTGCCCAGCCCAAACATTCAAATTTGTTCTTAACTATTTTTGAATCTGGTATTGAGTGGTTGTGTACCATTTCTACACACTAAAACAACATAAAAGAGTACTACAAACTACATCTCTAAGCATCTATTAGACTATAAACACACAATTTTGCCACATTTCCACACTCTGAAGGTAACTGTATGGTTAGTGAGTAAAGCAGGCGACACGGGGTAGATTAGTGTGTCATGCAGAGGATTGTGGGTGATTAGGGATTTATCCTACCTGGCAAAGGCTCATCTGTGAGAAGGGAAGGCAACATGGAAGGAAAATCACAGATCATTTCAATGTTAATTTTCAGATTAGCTAAACACATGCATGATTTGATGACACATTGGGATTTGTAACACAGGCGGCATACTGTAATACGTCATGTACAGGAATCAGCTGACTGGCCACATGAACTGACATTAATAAAAACATCCATTATGAATATTTCAATGTGAATAATTGTTCTGGGCTCAGTGTGAGATTACAGCATTTACAGCATGGTTTTGGATTAGCACAGAAAACTATATAGATGCTTATATCAGCCGATAACAATCTAATTTAAAGATACTTACGTACTTCAAATGAACTTACAGTGTGGATCAAATTATTTTACATATATACACACACATACATATATACTGGTATAGTATGAATTCATATTTTAAGCTTTTATAACTTCCACTTGCACTTTGAAATAAAATATTAATGTTCCATAAGAAAAAATACAACTTCAGACGTTTAAAATAATATTGCAATGCTAAAATATTTTTCAAATGTTTTATTCCATTTAATGTTCATTATTTCTTTTCAGTGATGAATACTGTTTATAATGCTCATTTCAAATGTGATTCCTTTAACTTACTAATCATCAAAACACCCTGAAAAATATATCTATAAAATATGAACTTAAAAAAAAAAGAATTTCTCATATTCTAATATGATTTGGCGATCAATAAACAAAAGATCAAGAAATATTTATTGTTATTGTTATTATTAAAACTTTAATGTTACATTTAAAAATGTTTTTTTGATCACCAAGTCATATTAGAATGTGAGAATTTCTGAATGAACTTGTGACACTAAATATTAAACATTATTAAACATTAATAATGATGCTAAAAAAAACAGGAATAAATAAAATTTTTGACATTTATATTTTAGAATAATTCTGAATGTATTTAATGTTGCTGAATTAGCTTCTGACACTAAAGACCGGAGTAACGATGTAAAAAAAACATCTTTGCAGCACAGAAATAAATGACATTTTAAAAATTACATTTAAAAAGAAATTCAGAATTTATTTTAGCATTTTTCTAAATTAACTTTTGACCCTAAAGACTAAAGACAGTATTAATGATGTACAAAATCATGTACAAATATTTTTATGTTTCTGAATGAACTTGTGACACTACCCAGCAGATACACAACATCATTTGCATTGTCAGGTGACCATAATTTAACGTCATTTTCTGACGTCAGCTGGCATTGATAATTGGTTGGTTAATTAACTAACCAAAATCCAACATCAGCTTAACGTCATGATATAACATGCATACAACAATTTTATGTTGTGTACTCATCTTGACGTTGGAGTCTAACCTTAAACTGATGTTGGGTTCTGACGTCGATTTTCATATAAAACCAAAATTCAAAGTTAGTCTGACGTTGGAGTCCAACGTCAATTTTACATCCGTGTGATGTCCGGTGCCTGCTGCTAAACACTGGAGTAATGATGTAAAAAATCAACTTCGCATCAAAGGAATCAATTATATTTTAAAATTATGTCTCATGTCTCATCACAAAGGTGCAAACAAAACAGACATTTAGCCTACAATCCTTGCAAAACCTACAGTTTTATGTGCTATCTCAGAAACCAGATCTAAATTTAGCGGTCGGGGCGGGCAGCAGGTGAACACAAGCTGAATATACAGCGGGAGCGCTCGGGTGCGGAGTAAAACCTAGCGGGAGCGGGACTAAAAATTTATTCCCGCGCAGACCTCTATCACAATGTAACGAAATGGCTTCGCATCACAGGAATAAATAACATTTTAAAATGTTTATTTAAAGAAAATCAGAATTGTTTTGCTCATATCTGAATGAGCTTGTGATGCTAAAGCCGGAATAAAGTAATAATGGAATCACATGAATAAATGATAACTTAAAAATTACAATAAAAAATAAATGTTTTGAATATTTCTGAATGAACTTGCGGCACTAAAGACACTAAAAAAGGCCTTTGCATCACAGGAATAAATTACATTTGAAAAATATTCCAACAAAAACAGCCAATTTACCAAAACATTTTATAATACTGCCATCTTTACTGTTATATTTGCTCAAATAAATGGAAACTTCTTCATCGTCTTGAATACTGCTGTAAATCTGCAGTCAAACAGAAGTCAGGACTTACTGCAGAGCGGGGACTCGTCAGCTCCGTTGGGACAGTCTGGAGTGTTGTCACACACCCTGCTGAGGTTCACACACACACTGTGTCCAGGACACTGCCACTGCCAGCTGGGACAGCGGAACGGTGGGGTGGGACAGTCTCTCTCATCGCTGCCGTCTCGACAGTCATTATCTCCATCGCAGATCCAGCCGCGGTAAACACAGTTGCCGTTGTCGCAGCGGAACTGCGTGGTGGGACAGGTGCGCGGTGGACACGCGTGGTGCTCGTCTGAACCGTCCTCACAGTCCGGATGACCGTCACATTCCCAGTTCACTGGCACACAGCTGCCGTCCGACTGGCACTGAAACTCACTCTCATGGTGGCACATGCCCGGAGGCCTAGTGGCTGGAGGGGTCAAAAGGTCATGATAAATATAATACAAGCTTTCTGAAGTTCATAAGATTCATTAAAGACATAACTCACTCACAAACGACAATTCTGCCATCACTTTCATAGTATTTGTTTTTCCAACTATGGATGTCAATGGTTACAGTTTCCAGCATTCTTCAAAATGTCTTCTTTTGTGTTCAACGGTAAACAATAAAAACTTAAACATGTTTGGAGCAAGTCTAATATACTTACGACAACCAGATTCATCAGAGCGGTCATTGCAGTCAAAAACGCCGTCACATCTGTAGTACGAGTTCACACACTGATGGCCGTTTGCACACTTAAACTCATAGGCTGTGCAGTTGTACACTGGCGAGCAGTAGAACAAGAAACACTCATATTAAAATAAACAAGGCAAAACATTTTTATTTTGTATTCCATAATATACACTACAAGGTATATGGTTGCATATTTGGTAACTATGAAAAGTACTGTGTGCAGGATTACATCTGGATGAATGAATATGAACAAATCAATTGAGTCACTGATCCAATGAACCATCCATTAATACACTTTAATTCTAAATGAATCCGCTGTTTTGAACAAATCATTTCATTCATTCGGTAAATCGCTTAATAAGACAGGGACTAACTTATTTTGTGGTACCATTATATGGTGTATTAATTTAATCATATTTTGTATTGATTTATTTTGATGTTGTCTATGATATTTATTGTTTGTTCATCCAGGACACTCCTGGAAGAAATTACAAATCTCAAGAGGTTTTTCTAGTAAAATAATTCAATTAAATACAATTCTGTTAATCTCCTTAGATAATCGCAATTTGACCTGAAGGCGAGTAAAAATTAAGCATTACAGTACATTTTTGAGTTAACCATTCATTTAAACCTCTTAAGAGCTCTTACCACAGCCTTGTTCATCTGCACCATCAGCACAATCTCTGTCTCCATCACACACGTAATTGGGGTCGATGCAGCGATGGTCTGGACACTGGAACTGACCAGGGTAACACGTGCCAATCGAATCTAGAAAAAGAAGTGACAGAATGCACGCACGCACGCACACACACACACACACACACACACACACACACACACACACACACACACACACACACACTTATTATATTTATATTCATATTTATATATATATATATATATATATATATATATATATATATATATATATATATATATATATATATATATATATATATATATATATATATATATATATATATTAATTCATTCATTCATTCATTTTCTGCCACTTTTCCAAGGACGGGTCTCCGGGGCAGCAGTCTTAGGAGAGAACACCAGACTTCCCTCTCCCCAGACACTTCCTCCAGCTCCTCCGGGGGGATCCCGAGGCGTTCCCAGGCCAGCCGAGAGACATAGTCCCTCTAGCGTGTCCTGGGTCTTCCCCGAGGCCTCCTTCCGGTGGGACATGCCTGGAACACCTCCTTAGGTAGGCGTTTAGGAGGCATCCGAAACAGATGCCCGAGCCACCTCATATTATATATATATATATATATATATATATATATATATATATATATATATATATATATATATATATATATATAAACAATTCAAAGTTATAGGGAAAGGTAAGTAACCACTTGAATATGATCTGTTTTCTAGATTTACTACATAAGGGTTTTGCTTTATTCAATAATTGTCTGATAACATTTCTTCCAAATCAGTGTTATTTTGCCAAATATAGAATTTTTTTTATAGATTTCAAGGGCCCTATCATACACCTGTCGCAATACGGCATAAGGCGCGTTGGACGTGATTTTTTTGCTATTTTCAGATTGTTTTAATTGTTTTTATTGTTTAAACAGTAAATCCATTTGTGCCACTTAATTGACTCATGGGCTGAAAAGGAGGTGTGTTAAGGTGCATTGTTTGCACATTACTATTTTGAGGCAACTGAAATAGACTGCACCAGTGACCAACAAAAAGCTGGTCTAAAGTTAATGGTGCAGAGTTTTTGTAATTTAAAGAGCTCATTAGTTATGCGCCTATGTAGGTCCATAACATGCATACACATTGCTTGATACACCTCGGATGTAAAGCAATACACAAATATCTTTACATATGGAAAAAAATAAGGATTAAAATGTTTAATTATTGAAGCTTTCAGTTTTTCCACATACAAAGTCTGCCTTGTAAATAGCAAATGCACAACGCAACTGACTCTTAAAGGGAATGAGATGAGACTCTGATTAGTTTAATGCACATTATGCTCAAAACACACCCATAACTCATTAAGAGAATAAGCTCAACCATGTTAGACCATGCACTGGCACACAGACCATATTTTTCAGTCCTTAAAATAGCAAAAGTGGAATCCTTTAGACTTTGCATTTACATTGTTAAAATAGAGCCCCAAATGTTTTTTGTTGTCTAAAAATGAACATAAAAATGTCTGAAACCATGGCAGCTTTATAATTGTATGCAACCAAAAAATAAAAAAGCTCTAAATGACAACATCTTTA
This sequence comes from Danio aesculapii, assembly GCF_903798145.1. Lineage (NCBI taxonomy): Eukaryota > Metazoa > Chordata > Actinopteri > Cypriniformes > Danionidae > Danio > Danio aesculapii. Next base: position 49,809,482 of record NC_079443.1, on the reverse strand, counting down.
TTCTAAATTTGGAAGAAACACTATAATACCACCCCCCCCATCCCTTAATAGTTTATAGAAGAACATACTCCAACATTAATCATAAATCTTAAAGCATTCTCTTAATTTTTCTATATATCTTTGTATCTATATAACTGTGTATAACTTTTTTAATTTTATATAAAGAATTTAGAATCACAATCACAGTTTATTTTTTAAAATGTAGACTTAAAAACGTAAAGTGTGCGAGGCCTCACCGCAGTTGTTTTCGTCTGATCCGTCTCCACAGTCGTTGTCGGTGTCACAGAGCCAAGTGCGAGGGATGCAGTAATGGTTGGCACAGCTGAACTGGTCTGCCGGGCATGTGCCAGGGGTCTGAGTGGGACAGTCCCTCTCGTCACTGCCATCAAAACAGTCATTGTGCCCGTCGCAGTGCCAGCTTCTGGGCACACAGCGCTGATTGGCACAGGTGAAGGCGACGGGAGAGCAAGTGTTATCTGTGAGCCAATACAGAGAGGGTTTATTTTCACTGTAAATAAAAACAGACTAATCAAAATTTTTATATATTTTCAGTATCAAATGGGGCTGCACGATATTGGAAAAATCTGACATTGCGATACTTTGCTGCGATGTAAATTGCAATATGAATATAATTTCTCCAGACGATTTGAATAACTTTATTTGGAAAGATTTCAATAATTTAGATCAACTGGGACGATCAAGCCATTTTCTTTGCAGTGCAAATAAACACTGCTTTATGGTTTTCTGGGGAGTCTAACAGTATTCATGACCAGAAATTGAACAATCAAACATAAAGTAACATGGTCACAGTTTTTTTATAATATCTTTATCTTTTAATATTTAATAAATAATGTAATGCTGCAATGTGGCTATTGCGCATACACACATTACGATATCGATGCTCAAACGATACACATATATTGTTCAGCCCTAGTATCACATACTAAAGGTCTATAATTTTAACTCATACAATGTATTTTTGAGCTACTGGTAGCGCCAGACGGAATCTGCGGACATTTGCAATTTCCGCTGAGAATTTTGGTTAAAATCTGCAGATTTCTGTGGAATTATTTTGGGAGTATCATAACTAAAACCTTAATATATGAAATAAAAAATAGCATCTTTTTAATTTTTATTTAATGTTTAAAATGCAAATCCAATTCGATTCACTTTATTTGGTAAACAAAGCAAGTCTCTCATATAATATCTCTACTAAAAGACAGAAAATATTACTGTACAAACTGCATTGTACATAAATCAGATGAACATTTTCATATTAGTCAATAATGTTACTGTAAGTAATTTACAAACTCAAAGTAAATTACTTTGCTCAAGTAAATAAACAGAATAAATGATGGGCGGAAAATCTGCGGAATTCTGCGCGCGCAGATTTCGTTTGGGCCTAGCTATTGGCAAAACATAACTGTGCAACAGAAGATTTATATTGTGCTCCAGTTTTACATTGGTATAGAATATAAATCATTTTCAGTAAATAAAAAAAGACTCTAATTCAATTCTAATTCATCAAGACTATAATCCATGGGTGCAATTTCCAGAGAATGTAAAACTGCATGAAGGGAATGTAAATTACTTTGTTTGTAAGTTGCTTGCTTGGCAAAATCTGACATTATGATATTTTGTTTTACTGCAATGTACAGTATTTTGCTATATAAATATAATTTCCCCAGATGATTTGAATAGCTCTGTTTGAAAAGACTTCATTCACTGAGATAGACTGGGATGGTCAAGTCCTTTTCTATTCAGTAGATCTGCATAAATTATAATAAATTACAAGCAAAAATAAATAAACAGACAGTGCTTCATGGTTTTCTTGGGAGTCTAACAGTATTCAAGTTGAGAAATTGAACAATCAAATGTAAAATAGCATGGTCATCATTGTATAAATAACTAAAAATAATATTATCTTTTAATTTTTAATAAATAATGTAATGCTGCGATGTGACTATTGCACATAGACAGATTGCGACATCGATGCTCAAACAATATATTGTTTGTATACACACACACATACATATACATATATATATATATATATATATATATATATATATATATATATATATATATATATATATATCAGATTTATGTGGGTAATTTAGAGTGCTCGGCATATATGAATACACCTCTCAAAAATCTCTCATTTAAGTTAATATTTTCTACAGGATGCTTTACAATATACAATTGTTATATTATATTTGTGCAAATTAATTAGATTAGTCAGTACTGGCGCCAAATCTGAAGCTTTTCTAACAAAATAACGTACAATAATGGTTAAAAAATGAGTAGCCCAAATTTATATGTTAGGGAAAAATATTAAATAACATTTTCAAAAATAGCAAAACATCAAGAGAAACAAAAAATATATACAATTTAATTTAATTTAATTGTATTATCTTTCCATTTCAAAAGATGTTCTGTGACCAAAATATTATTTAAAAAAATATATCTGTTTAATAAATCTGTTTTGTTTAAATGCACGGAAATATATTACCCCTATTCACTGAGAAATTGATAAAAATATTCATTTTCATATATAATAAAAATATTCAATATACATATAGCTATTGCCATACCCACAGAAATCTGATATATGGGAATATATGCAAATTACATTGACATAATAAGTTATATATCATATATGCAACATTGCAACATATATATTGAAATATTGCAAAACAGGCAACTTTCATACAGTTTTTACTATTGGAATTACAAATAAGTTGAAATATATTAACTTTCACTGTATATATGTGTTCAAAAAACTAAATATATTGAGAATATCATCTTTAAATTTGTCCATATTAAGTTCTTAGCAATGCATATACTAATCAAAAATAAGCTTTGATATATTTACAGTATCAAACACTTTAAAATAATGGTCCATTAGTTAATGTATTTACTAACATGAACAAACATTCAGTAATACATTTATTACTGTATTTATTCATCTTTGTTCATTCATTCATTCATTTTCTTTTCGGCTTAGTCCCTTTATTAATCCGGGGTCGCCACAACGGAATGAACCGCCAACTCATCCAGCATTTGTTTTACGCAGCGGATGCCACACATACACTACGGACAATTTAGCCTACCCAATTCACCTGTACCACATGTCTTTGGACTGTGGGGGAAATCGGAGCACCCGGTGGAAACCCACGTGAATGCAGGCAGAACATGCAAACTCCACACAGAAACGTTAACTGACCCAGCCGAGGCTCGAACCAGCGACCTTCTTGCTGTGAGGCAACAGCACTACCTACTGCTATTGTTAGTTAACAAAGTCAAATAACGTTAGTTCATGTTAACTCACGGTGCATTAACTAATGTTAACATGCACATCTTTGGATTTCAATAATGCATTATTAAATGTTGAACTACGATTAATAAATTGACTAGAAAATTAATACTTAGTTAATGTCAGTAAATACATTAACTAACATTAACCATTATTCATGTTGACCAACACAATTAATTTTTTTTTTGCTATAGGCTATAACATATAAAATATATCAGAAGACTGATTTTAGGCTCCAGGTTAAACATTTGTATAGCATATAAATAAAAAAACCTTACTATGAGCGCCGCAGTGGGCCTCGTCGCTGTTATCGTGACAGTCATCGACGCCGTCACATTGGTAGCTGTGTGGGACGCATCTCCCGTTTGTGCATGAGAAAGAGTTGGAACCGCACTGGAGAGTCGGCGGCTCGTTTGATGGATCATCAACACACGTCTGCTGATTCGCTTCCAGCTTCATTCCATACGGACAGCCACATACTCTTTGGGAGTTTGGTGCTGGGAAACAGAAGTGGCTGCAGTCTCCGTTTGGGTTAGTTTGCCTGCTGCAGAAGTTAAACCCTGTTGCCGGTAAAAAAAAAAAGCAATGCATATTGATTACTAAAACACATAAGTCAAACGGTTACACTTTACAATAAGGTTTCATTACATAATATATATACTAACAGGAACTTATAATGAACAATCTTGTACAGCATTTATTAATTAAAGTTCAACATTTACTAATGTATTATTAAAATTAGCATTATCATTAGTTTTTTAAGATTTAAGATAAGTCTTTTGTGTCTCCAGAATGTGTCTGAAAAGATTCAGCTCAAAACACCCATCAGATTATTTATTATATCTTTCAGAATATTGGGATTTTCTGCTCTGAACACTATGTAGCTGTTTTTGTGGCCTGTGCCTTTAATGCTAGTTATTCCCGCCCTCAGATAAACAGCACATTGACAGACATGACAGAAGCAGATCTCACGTAACATCAGTGAGAAATACTACAGTAAGAACTTTCCCAATCATTATTTACTGTAGTTGTTGTGGAGTTAATTCAAGCCTTTCTGCAACGATGAGTCACACACAATGTTGTTACAAAGTTCACACACAAACACACACACACACAGAGAGAGACACAGCGCATGCTTTTAACATTGCACAGCAACTGCTGCAGGATACGCGTTAATATCCACTGCTGTATAGATATCCTTTATGTTCATGTACAAAATAAACCTGATTTAAGGCCACAAACCGGGATTGAAGCATCTTTTATAATTGTATTGACATGCGGCTGTGGTGATAAAGTAAAGATGGTAAAATTGCTGTAATTCATTAAAACATGTTTTAAAAACATGTTAAACTTGTAAAACTCATTCCTGATCACATTTGATGATGATTGATGATCACAGAGCGCTGAACAGATCTTTTAATCCCAGTTGCGTTGCGCACGTCCTGTCTTATACACATTACTACAGAGATATGTTAATATGCAGCTGTCGATCAACTCGGTGGGTGGGGACACCGCACTCCTACGTCACGTTAAAGTCGGCCTCAAAATGGGAGAGATTTGGATGCTGTTTTAACTTCTGGAAATTTTTAAAAAGAGACTTCTTGTGTTCCTATCACTCCAATTTGACTGTGAACACACGATACCTACACACAGTCCTGTCCAAACAGCTTCCAAAAGATCATCATAGGTGCCCTTTAACTAACATTAGCAAGTAATGAGTAAATACTGTATTGTTTGTTGTGTATGTTAGTAAATACATTAACTAACATTAACTACTACAACATTATTGTAAAGTGTTACCAGGCAAACAAATTGGAACATTATTAATTCATTCTTATTTTATACTAATCAAATGTAATTGATTAATAAGAGCCTACATAACACTGAAAGGGTTGAATACATTTAATTAAAATATTTTGAATATTTGAGGAACATGTTTGACTTACAAGGGAACACTATTATACTGTGAGCACTTAAAGATATAGTTGTTTTTTAAGATCAATTTCAACACTTATTAGAAGCTAGAGGTGTGAACCTACACTGGTCTCATGGTTTGATTGAGTTACGATTATCATGCCATCAATTTGGTTTAAATCGATATCTAGGTGAATCGCGGTGCATTGACGATGCTTTCCATACACAGTTTTATATTTTCTTTACAGCACAGAAATTCTTGTATTAAAATGTATGAATACATTTATATTTATATACTATTTGTAATACAATTTTGTCCTTTAATACAAACAGTCAGATATATAAACTGTCCCTTTAAACAACACGAGCGTTTATAGCAAATTAACAAATATAAATATTACGCTCACTTTCTGAGCCTTGTCTAGTAAATCCTTTCATACACCCCTATGGTCTCGCGCTCAAAAGAAAGGGCTGCTATTGGCTCTTACATGCTGGCGCTCTTCACAGAGGAGTGACACTGATAAACGGCAGCGGTGATCACAGCTGAGCCATGATAGACGCGGTGGCGAAAACTCTGTGTTGGACAGTCTTTCACTGACACTGAACAGCAGAAATCCCTATTTTACTGCAATTGAGAGATTGAAAGTAAAGTCCATTTCTCTCTCTCTCTCTCTCTCTCTCTCTCTCTCTCTCTCACTGTGGCCCATTTGACCTGCTGGCATGACTTCTGCACTCACCGTTTACAAAACAGTAAGTGCATTTCTCAAGACAACACATATAAATAGCAAAACACCATGTTGATTACCTGCCAAAGCCAGTTTCTTGCTCAAAATCCTTAGTTCATCTCTCAAAATTACATTTCTGTGTCAATGAACGTGTCAGTGCTGTCAGAATTGAAGTCCTTGTGTCATTGTGTGTGGGTAAGTCAAATGTCATGTTGTCAATATAACTGTACTCTAGAGGGCTATTCTTATGTAAACTATGGCTATTTGTTTGCTCTTTGTGCTGTAATTTGTTGACTGATCATGTCGTTGTGATAAATAAAGGAAAAAAAAAAAACAGCACTGCATCTCCTTTCAGATCATGTGTGTAGGTTTGCACATGACATCGGTGGGGACGAGTGAATACAATCCCCGCACACCCCCGCCAAGAATGAATATTGATTTTTTTTATATTATATATTTTATATATTGCTATTAATTAACTGCTATTTAAATATATTATTAATTAATCCTCTCTTCAGACAATTTATTAAGTTAAATTAAATAGTCAGGCGCGTAGCCAAGAGGGTTCAGGTGGTTTGAAAGACCAAAAGTTGGATTATTATTATTATGTTTGAATTTATCTTATTATTCAAATGGCCAAATTCTCACTGAGGAAGGTTGAATGCACTGGAAAGTTTGTTATTTGCCAGTAGGCCTTAGTTTATTATTTATTATTCAGTTAATTTAAATCAAGTTTTAACAGATTTCCCCCAAAAAATTATGATAAAAAAATGTACTTTAAAAATAAGATTTTTAGATATGTTTGGCATTTAAAGCAGGTTTGGCATGCTGTCCCGGGAGAGAACCCTGAGCTCAGAGATATTTAAGCCCAGGGCTCACGCCCGGTCGATAAGCATATCAGAAGATCCGAGATCAGGTAGGTCTCGAGAGCTCCTCCTTTAGAAAAGGGAGGAAAAGGAGGAGATGGGGTGGAAGGGGGGATTCTTCCAAACGAAGATAGAAACAGTAGGGAGAAAATGATCCATTTATAGTAGACTAGGATCACTCTGATTGGATTATTACTGATTACAGATGAGTGGCCAGACGTGCTCAATCATATCACGTGCTCCTCTCGAAGAAACTTCACTTAATATTTTCTTCTAAAAATTAGCATTTTTCTCCAACTCCTGTGTGTGGACTCAGTGATTTTACTTTTATAGTGACGAATACGTCCTTTCCATTGCCTTTAAAGTGAAATAACTGGACATAAATATACGAGGCTGAGAAAAATGCTCATTTTACATGGCATTTAGAGGTTTTGGCATCTGAAATCTTCATTTCTTTATTCTAAGAATTTAAAGTTCTCATTTCTCTGTGCACATGTGTAAATTAAGCAATTTCACAAAATCTGAAATATTTTTGGTACATCAAAAAGTGTAGTTATAATAACTATCCAACAAGATAATAAAGCAAAAAATGAGTTCTTAATATGTCACTAAAATGTAATATTTATTCCTCAATTAAACAGAAATTAAACATGTCTCATAGTATTATAACAAGATGGAGCACCGGCTGTAGTTTTTCTGACAAATTGTTTCAACTGAAATTGGAGGTGTTACTCTAAAACATTAGGAGAACTGGCAGGGTCATATACTTTTACATGTAGGTGTTTATTCTGCTGTTAGTTTCAGGGAATATTGTTCACAGACTACATCAGTCTGCTATAATGTTAGACTGACCGTACAAGCGGTGAAAAACACTAGCAATAGCGGCATTATCATGATCAACTCATTCAGTAGCGAACATGAGTTTATGTGACTTACACTTTCGTTGAAAAAAGCTCTTTATGTCCTCCTTTTTTTACTACAGCCATCCTCACCTGTGTGTGTCACACACCTCACACTCATCTTACAGGAAAATTCCCCCCGCGCAGTTGTTTTGGCGCTGCTTGTATCTGAAAGCAGCCTCTCACATGACAGCAGGGAAAGGCACAGCCAATCAAAATGTTTACATGTGTTTGGGGGCGCTGCGACTCAAGGAGAGACGAGATTTAACCCTTTTAGCATGTCTACGTTTATATTGACAGCGCTGTGTCTTTAAATGAATTAAATTATTGGTGGGGACATTTCAGTAGCTGGTGGATATTGGTGGGGACACATCCCCTCCGTCCACCTTAAATCTAGGCCTGTTTCAGATGCATCTTGATTAAAAAAAGTCAAGATTCACCCGGGAGAAATTTACAAATTGTGGACAGATTTAGGGTGACACAGAGACTAAGTGGGTAGCACTGTTGTTGTTTCAATTCCTGGCTGGGTCAGTTGGCATTTCTGTGTGGAGTTTGCATGTTCTCCCTGTGTTGGCTTGGGTTTCCTCTGGGTGCTCGGGTTTCCCCAGTCCAAAGGCATGCGCTATAGATGAATTGAATAAGCTAAATTGGCCGCAGTGTATGAGTGTGAATGAGCGTGTAAGGGTGTTTCCCAGTACTTGGTTCAGCTGGAAGGGCATCCGCTGTGTAAAACACATGCTGAATAAGTTGGCGGTTCATTCCGCTGTGGCGACCCCTGATGAATAAAGAGACTAAGCCGAGGGAAAATGAATGAATGAGACAGATTTAGAATAAAAGTCTAATGGAAATGTATAGGAAAATGCCAAAATATTACAGTTTTTCCCAGTCGCTTTGGTATATTTCTCAGATCAGAATTGAAATTTGCAAAACAGTAAGTGTATTTCTCAAAACAACGCTTATAAAGGTTTCTTGCTCAAAATCCTTAGTTCATCTCTCAAAACTAAATGTATGTGTCAATGAATGTGTCAATGCTGTCAGAATGACAAGTCCTTGTGTGTGGATAAGACAAATTACTTAGTCCTGTTGTCAATACAACAGTGTACTCTGGAGGGCTATTCTGATGTAAACTGGTTTTGTTTTTTTTGCTGTCTATACTATAATTTGTTGACTGATCATGTAAAATAGAAAGGAAAAGACAACCCTGCATAGCACAAAGAAAAACAAAACAAAAGTAGAAATGTGATCATAGGACAATCTCCTTTCAGATGCACCTTCATTAGGTGAAGTTTATTTATAAACTAATTTCGAGAGGATCACAAGCTTATGATTGCTTGCAGCCGGCCCTGCATTATTCAATTTATGATTCACCAATCAGACGATTCCCCAAGCCACTTTAAATACCCTAAGTTCCCTATCACAGTCATCTTCATTTTGAAGAATCCCCCCTTCCACCCCTATCCCTCCTCTTTTCCTAGATGGGTGGCACGGTGGCTTAGCACTGTTGCCTCACAGCAAGAACGTCACTGGTTCTAGTCCTTACCAAGCCAGCCGATGTTTCTGTGTGGAGTTTACACGTTCTCCCTGTGCTCACGTGGGTTTCCCCCGGGAAATTTTGATCAACATGACATATGCAGTTGACAATGATCCATGATCATTTGCATGAACGTATCAAAGCATTCAACTTGTTCAAAGGAATGAGAAACTGCTTTTTTGATGTGCACAAGTGACACTATGATCTGAAGATTGAACAGGTAGTTTTGAGAATTTCAATTCTGATCTGAGAAATATAGCACAAAGCCACTGTGAAAAACTGTCATGTTTGAAAACAATAAAAAAAATGGAGAAAAAAAAAAAGAGCAAAACAAAAATGTTATTTGCTGTATTTGTATTTTAAGTCTCTTTGTGCACATGGCCAATATAAAAATCCAAAAGTGGCTCTCACCAATCTGTGAGTCAGCGTTGAAAGATTTGACATGCATGATGTGGCTGATCCCTCGGCGAATGGTCATCATCTCTCCTCCATCTGTTTTACGGACCCTCACGATTCCACCCAGCCGCCAGTCAGTGAAGTACACGTAACCTGGACCAGCAAAATTCATTAAAGTAATCAAGCAGGGCATCTGTGAGAAATACCAGTCCATGAACTCTGACTTCTGTCCTTCAATCTTTCAGCGCTGAACAGATGAACTACGCTGAGGTTTAAAGAAGTGGCTTAGAGATCGTCATTTCACAAATACCAAACACGACAATCACTAAAGGAGGCATTAAGGCTAACATGACATTGTGTTGTTGACAGACATCAGCGAACAGCGAAATGAACATTACGTCAGTCAGTGGGTTTCATTTAATCGTCAGTCACATGTCAACAAAGACATGATAATGATATGATGAAATATTACACAAACAGAACTAAAAGAACTTACTAATAAATGAAAGATAGACTGACAGAACAAATAAATGAGTAAACAAATAAACAAACAAATTAACTGACAGACAGACAGACAGATAGATGGACAGACAGACAGACAGACAGACAGACAGACAGATAGACAGATAGATAGATAGATAGATAGATAGATAGATAGATAGATAGATAGATAGATAGATAGATAGATAGATAGATAGATAGATAGATAGATAGATAGATAGATAGATCAAATTAATGAATAAATGAATGAATGACAGTTAGATCAAATGAATGAATGAATGACAGTTAGATCAAATTAATGAATGAATGACTGACAGATCAAATGAATGAATGAATGACAGTTAGATCGAATTAATGTACGAATGACTGACAGATCAAATGAATGAATGAATGACAGTTAGATCGAATTAATGAACGAATGACAGATAGATCAAATAAATTAATGACAGTTAGATCAAATTAATGAATGAATGACAGACAGATCAAATTAATGAATGAATGACAGTTAGATTGAACTAATGAATGAATGACAGATAGATCAAATGAATTAATGAATGAAAGACAGACAGACAGATCAAATGAATGGCAGACAAACAGACCAAATGAATGAATGAATGACAGATTGAATTAATGAACTAATGACAGATAGATCAAATGAATGAATGAATGAATGGCAGATATATCAAATGGATGAATGAATGAATGAATGAATGAATGAATGAATGAATGAATGAATGAATGAATGGCAGATATATCAAATGAATGAATGAATGAATGAATGAATTACAGATAGCTCAAATGAATAAAATGAATGAATATATGAATGACAGACAGATCAAATGAACGTATGATTGACAGACAGACAGATCAAATGAATGAATGAATGAATTACAGTTAAAATGATCGAATAAATGAATGAATGACAGATAGATCTAATGAATGAATTGATGGCAGATAGATAGATCGAATGAATGAGAGAAAGATAATTAGATCAAATGAATAAAATGAATGAATAAATGAATGACATCAAATGAATGAACGAATTGCAGATAGATCAAAAGAACGTTTGTATAAATGAATGAATGACCGATAGATCAAATGAACGTATGAATGAACGAATGAATGAATGAATGACAGATAGATCAAAAGAATGTATGCATGAATGAATGAATGAATGAATGAATGAATGAATGAATGACAGATAGATCAAAAGAATGTATGCATGAATGAATGAATGAATGAATGAATGAACGAATTAATGACAAATAGATCAAAAGAATGTATGCATGAATGAATGAATGAATGAATGAATGAATGAATGAATGAACGAATGACAAATAGATCAAAAGAATGTATGAATGAATGAATGAATGAATGAACAGAGACAAATCAAATTAATGAATAAAGGAAAGAAGGAAGGAAGGAAGGAAGGAAGGAAGGAAGGAAAAAAGGAAGGAAGGAAGGACACACAGACAGAGAGATCAAGAATGACAGACAGATAGAGGGATAATTTAAACAAACAAATGGACAATATTTGTGACAGAAAGACAGTATAATAAACAGAACAATAGGTCGACTCATAAACTCACCTCCAAATACAGTGAGTCCAAACGGGTGTGAGATCTGAGTGATTCGATCCAAAGACAAGCGGTTCTGTCCATCAAAGTTGCTGTGCTCGATCTTATCAAAGAAGGCGTCCACCCAATACAAGCGCATGGCACTGAGAGGACACACATGATGATGACACATGAAGACAGAGAGCTGGATTATAGCAGATCATTCATTTTAAGAAGATTATGAGGAGAGGGTTAGCACCATACACACAAATAAACAAACAACGATGAGTCACGGCTTTAGGAAGTCATTAAAGTTAAACCAAATAAGACAGATTTACAGTATGAATGAATCACAGATGGATTATCGTTTGGGGTATTATGACAGAGTTACTCTAGGTTTTACTGAGTCAAATTTAAGACTTTTTAAGATCTATTTAAGACCTTTATGTAATAATGGTCTATTTACATTGCGGTGGTTCCTTGTTACTCGCGGGAGTTACGTTCTAAAAATAACCCGCAATAGGCCAAATCCGTGAAGTAGTCCGCTTTACTTTTTACATTTATTATAGATGTTTTAAGGCTGTAAAACCCCTCACTACACACTTTATACATGTTTCTCAGACAGGCATTAAGATTTTCACACTTTTCTCTCTTGTTTAAACTCTCTCAAAGTTCAAACTTTCATAGAAAAATAAGTCTAGCGGAATGAGACCAAAGATCAAAACCTGTTGTCAGGGGCAAACATTCATCCCTGTCAGCAAAAGGTTCATAAAGCTTTTTAGTTTTTGTGCGAATAATGTTGGCATCCAGTGTAATGTTTTTTTTACTGCAGTCACTGATCCACAAAACTAAAAGCAGACTCCATCCATACTCCACCGTGCACATGACAGTTGGAAGTAACGCACACTGGATGCGCACATTCGCATGTTATTTCAAATGAAATTCTTCAGAAGGCGCTCTGTGGCGAGGCAGAAATATGAACAGTGTCCTGAGTCATAGCTGGTGTGCGTACCCTGATATGTTTACAATTCTAAAATGCATGACGCTGCATGACGTGGTGCATCTGGTGTGCGACTCCCTTTACGATGGTCTTTCTGCAGACAGTTACAACCCTTTTTGCATCCTTGTAGGAACTCACACTGCTTGCGATCGAAGATTTATGTTAATTTGGCAAGCTGAGTGAATTTTGCATTATACATGAGACATGAAGGAGATTGATTGACTATGGTTTACAGCCAATCAGGACGCAGAACACAATGAGCTGTACAAAAAAGTATGTCAAATTGCACTAAAAAGTCAGCGAAACTGCGAGACTGCGAAAGGTGAACCGTGTTATAGCGAGGGACCACTGTATTTACATGTACAATTATGGTCTATTTACATTATTTACATTTACAATTGTGGTCTGTTTACGTTACATTTTATTATGGATGAAATTTCAGACTTTTACAGGACCTTTTTGTAATGGTTGATGATTGGGATGGGAAATGATTTTTTACTTACCCTATCAAAGACAAATTCAAATGTAGTTATTTCTTAGACATCTATTTTAAATGATTTATCAAAGCAAGCAAACTCTACCTAACAGTTTCTTTGACAAGTTTTAAAAAAATTATAATAAACTAAATGTATTCACAACAGTGTGTAAATGTCAGTGTCCTCATACACAACTATTAACAAATATTATTGTAAGGAAGGTAATTATACCATCTTTTTAAATAGAGTTAATGAATACATTTTTTGTTAAAACGTTTATTGAGATGGATTGCTGGTGATTGGATGGATGTTGGCCCAATTGGGTAGCTTTACATGAATATGGGAAAATTAAGACCTGTTTAAAAATCAACAACTCAATTTTAGTGAATGTAAGACTTTTTAAGGCCTGAAATTACATTAAAGTGACATAAAATGGTATTTTAGGACTGTATGAGCATAACCGTATTCTGTTTTGTTGTGTTGATTCACCTCCAGTCAATGGCCAGGCCGTTGGGCCAGCCGAGAGTGGTGTTTACTATGGACTGAGCATGTGAACCGTCCCCCCAAGCCCGCATGATCTTCGCAGGACGGTACCAGTCAGTCCAGAAAATAAACCTGTCAAGTACAGACATGCACACATCACTTAAAAGCTACGAAAAGAAGTCTTTTGTTTACTTCATTATACATTATATGCAATTATAACGAATGGAAAAATAGAGCTTTCAGCTTCAGATTGAATCCCTTGGTAAAATGTGTGTATATATATATATTTTTTTTTTTATTTTTTATTTTTTTTTTTAAGTATGTTATGATTAATAAGGCTGCCTTTATTTTATCCAAACTCAATTAATAAAAAACAGTGGTTTGTAACAGTAAAACTAAATTCAATTCAATTAAACTTTCACAAACCTTTTCAGTAACAGAACAAAAATAAAATAAAAAATGCATATCACATGAACAACTTTTTAAAGTTTTAACAATATGTCTTGGCAAATATGTTATTAATGGTATTACAAACCATTTTTTAAATAAAATAAAATAAAAATAAATAAATATTAATTTTTTTTAAATATTTAAAAATAAAATAAAATGCAATTTCATTCATTCATTCATTCATTTTCTTTTCTGTTTAGTCCCTTTATTAATTTGGGGTCGCCACAGCGGAATGAACCACCAACTCATCCAGCGCATATTTTACACAGCAGATGCCCTTCCAGCTGCAACATTCACACACATAGACTACGGACAATTTAGCTTACCCAATTCACCTATAGCGCATGTCTTTGGACTTGTAGGGGAAACCGGAGCACCCGGAGGAAACCCACCCGAACACGGGGGCGAACATGCAAACTCCACACAGAAATGCCAACTGACCCAGCCAAGGGTCAAACCAGCGAACTTTTTGCTGTGAGGCGACAGCGCTACCCACTGCACCACTGTGTCACCCCAAAATTTAACTTAATTAAATAAAACATAAATTTAATTAAATTAAAATAATAATAACTTAAAAAAAGTTCTGATAAAAGTTTTCAGATATGCATGCAATTCAACTTTTACTCCACATTTTTAATATTTTATACCTTATCCCTACATAACACACTTAAAGGTCCCGTGAAGTCCTTTTTTATTCGATGTTGGATATAATCTCAACCGAAATATGAAGAGAGGGTGGGACTTTGTGTAGCCCCTCCCCTTTTTAAAAACAGCCAATAGTGTTTTGTTTTATCACCGCTCTTTGAGCTCAAGTGCATCAAATGAGAAGCGTCCTAAATGGGGGCATGTCAGACACTAGAGAGCATTTGATTGGTCAGAAGGTTTGATGAGAAACTGAAGTATGAGGTGATATAAATAAAATCACTGATCCATTTAGGCGGAAGTAACAAACTACAAGCTTTACAAGTCTGTATCAGTTTTATATCTTCTAAACGCAAATTTTGTCATTGTTTTGTACCACACTAGCTTACAGGTATCCTAAAAATGAAGAATACTGAGACTAACACTTTATTTTAATTTCATGGGATCTTTAAAATACAGCAAAAGTCAGATTTTGTACAAAATTGGGTCAAAGAAATAATGCCAAAATCCCCCTAAATCCTCACCCACTTGCCCTTAGCATAGGCCAAATTAATAAGTGGGGACACTTTCCAAAGCATCCACTGGCTTTTATTTATAAACTGTGAGGTATAGACAGTTTATCTGAGCGCTCTGTGGGGTTTTCCCCAGTTAAGCCAAGTTCTTAGTGTGCGCGACAATAACGGCCTTCATGCAGCACTAATCTAGTCTCCTGGGCCCAGAGGCCTCATGACTTTGAAGCCATTGGAAATGTCCCACTAGTCCGGCATAAAGAGCCCCTTTATCTGTGCCAGGTTCAAAGCAGGAGTGATCTATGAATGGCCGAGCACCTCCTGCATTATCAAAGGTGTGACTGGACACAAGTGGGCTGATTGTTAATGCTTTTTCATGCTCTTAGGAAACAGAGAGGAGAGGTGAAAGCAAGACTCCCTCGAGCTGTGTTTTTGGATCAAGCCGCTTGCTGAATGGACCCTTTTCACATTTCCGGGTTAATGGGAGACTACAACAAATATTTTTTTACAATCCTATTTGCTGTAATAATACAAGAACAGTGTAACAATAGGGTTATCCAGACTTTCAGAAAAAGGAAAAACAGTGTGTAAGACTGATAACGGCAGCCAGAAAAGAGCTTAAACTTACTGTCCAGCCCCAATAGACGCTGCATTAGAAACATCTCGCATAATTTTTTTATAATATGATGTAAAGTTGATATAATATAAACATAAATACATATAAATATACATATATTTTTTAAACATGTAAATATTACAATCTTTCAGGGATTTAAGATGCTGATAACCCTTAAATGTCTTGTGAGAAGGGTCCATGGTATGTGTGTTGACATTTGAACATGCCTGTGATTTCAAAACCATGATCACAATTGTTTTTATTTTAGATGATAGAGTAAGTGTGAGCGTGCATGCTTTGAGGTTGCAGGTTTTTAGCTGAGTATGACAATGGTTCTGTTGCAAAAATCAAGTAAGTTCACTTCTTAGGGCATCGCAGTGAAAGATGTTCCTAAAAACAGGATGTGCAGGATTATTTATTCCTTACTGTAACAAGTTCAGTCCAAAACTAGAAACAACACAAGACGAATACTGATTATACATTTATTATTTAAAGAGTAACAGCTTACATCATCAGCTAAAATGATAATATGTAATAAAACAAAAATATTATATGAAAATCCTTACTCAAACTCAAGTTGAAGTTTCAGTTGAACTACAAAAAATTACAAAAAATTGTTATGAATTGTTTTTGGAAATCAAATCAAATATAAAATATTACAGTTACAGTTAACTTAAGATTATTAAATCAATCATTTAATTACATTTAATTTAACTAAAATGACTAAAACTAAAACTATTATAAATAATTGTAGGTCATAAAGTTGAGTATTGGAATAAAAGGTTTTAAAAAGTTGCCTTGCCTATTTATAAATTTATGTAAATAACCATGTTTGTTAATAAAATTGAACAGATACGGAAAATAATTCACAAAACTTGAGTCTCTTTTGAGGCAGCATGGTGGCGCAGTGGGTAGCACAATCACCTCACAGCAAGAAGGTCGCTGGTTCGAGGCTCGGGTTGGGTCAGTTGGCATTTCTGTGTGGAGTTTGCATGTTCTCTCCGTGTTCGCGTGGGTTTCCTCCGAGTGCTACGGTTTCCCCCAAAGACATGCGCTATAGGGGAATTGGGTAAGCTATATTGTCCGTAGTGTATGTGTGTGAATGAGTGTGTATGGATGTTTCCCAGTGATGGGTTGCAGCTGGATGGGCATCCGCTGTGTAAAACATATGCTGGATAAGTTGGCTGTTCATTCCGCTGTGGCGACCCCGGATTAATAAAGGAACTAAGCCAAAAAGAAAATAACTGAATGAATGAGTCTCTTTTGCACTTTGCAAGCTATTTTTATGTCGCACAGACTTGCTGTCTATATAGAGTGCTACAAACCAAGGTAACAGGGAGCGTTCCTAAAACAATCTGTAACATTCATAAAAAAAGTTGTGTTAATGGTTTGCACATAATATTATTCAAATAATGCTTTTGGAACATTCTTGTAAAATAGTAAAAAACGTACTTAGAACAATATTCTTTGAACATTTCTGAATGTTAGTTGTTCTTAATGAATGTTTTCATAATGCTGATAGTAAAATGTTCTTAAAACATTAATGTAATGTGAATGAAACGTTATTATAACTTTGTAAATAATATTCTGAAAACATTAATATATCAAGAGACTGAAATGCTATAAAAACTTTATTATATTAAACATTATTATAACCGAAAAACACATGAAAACATCTAAAAAACTTGACGGTAAGAACTTTCAAATAATAATGAAAATGGAAATCTTAATAGTAATGTTTATAATCTAAAACTTAAAGCTGGGATTTTTCTACTTGATATTTTATTTCACTTCCTTAAAAACACAATTAATCAATAAAAATCAAGGTAGCTAATAGAATTTCACTCCGGAGTCAACATAGCATAAAGTATTTTCTTTAATAATTGAGACTCACCCAGCCACTGGATGGACCACTATGGATCTGGGGTTGTTGAGGTTGCGTACGATGGCTCGCCTGGACTTATCCGCCACCTTCATGACAGAAATACTCCTGTAACGTGGATCCGTCCAGTATAAATTCTTCGATATCCAATCATAGGCCAGATCTTCCACACCGTCCACCCGATTAGCTGCCAGAACCTCCCGACCTGAAGCGAATAAAGTAAAGACGACAAAAATGAGAACCAAATAATGATAAAAATAATTTAAAAAGCAACAACATGCATTCAATTCAATTCAATTCACCTTTATTTATATAGCGCTTATACAATGTAGATTGTGTCAAAGCAGCTTCACATAAAAGGTCACAGTAAATTGGAACAGTGTAGCTCAGTAGTGTTTAAGTTCAGTTCAGTTTAGCTCAGTTCAGTGTGGTTTAATAATCACTACTGAGAGTCCAAACACTGAAGAGCAAATCCAATGATGCGCAGCTCTACAGATCCCGAACCATGTAGACAACATGATCACTTGAAAACCCCAATTAAAAGGGATAGTTCACCCAAAAATAACATTTCGTCATCATTTACTCAAGCTCAGGTGGTTCTAAACTTCTTTTGTTGGACACAAAACAAGATATTCTGAAAAACCATGTAAAAACAAAGCAACCATTGACATTCATAGTAGGAATATTCTTCAGTTTATTTTCATTTGCATTCAACAGAAGAAAGAAACTCAAAGAGGTTGGATTTTTTTCAGAATTTGGCTGAATTTTTGGGAGGTGAACTATCCCTTTAAGTATGTTGAAAGCTTTTCAAAGTTAGAGGCATGTCAGATCAAGAATATAAGTAAAGCCAAATTACTTTGATCACTTGAGGTTTGGGGTGTATGATATTGACTCAGGGCTCTTCCTTCTGGTCACATGGTACTGTGACATCATCATTAATAGATTGCTGGAGAACATTCACATTCACGCGGACTACAATCCTGCCTCCATACGGACTACAAGTCCTGTCGTGCAACACACACACACCTGCTCCAAATCTCCATTGATTACACTCCCACAGCTGAAGCTGCTCAAGGACTGATTTGTTGGACTATTTATACAGCACACAAACACACAGACTTTGCTGAGTCTTGTTTAGCTGTCAAGTTAACATTACAACGTGTTTTCCTTGCCTTGCCTTCCGTGTTTGAACCTTGCCTTGTTTTGTTTGTTTACGTTGTGTGCTGCCTGTCTTTTGACCTTTCACCTGTGTATCGACTACGACTCTGGATTGCCTGTATGCAACTGTTTGCTCCTGTGTTGAGTGTTGCTTGCCTGACCATTCTCTGCATAATAAAACTTGCATTTGGATTAGCACTCCATTGTCAGTGTCATGCTACACACGGAATTGAATGAAAGCTGTGCATATCTGTGGATCGCAGGTGATGAAAAAAGGAATAAAAAAAACTGTGTATGTCTTTTTCATATATGTGCCTCACTGGTGATAAACTGTCTATATTTTTTGGGGTTGAGTGGAGAGGAGGAAGGTATTGGTGTCCTGGATTGATTTTAGAAATGTAGTCCAACACCAGTGAACACATTATCTCATGTCGTTGGCCTTTTGAAGGCAGCTGATAGTGAAATGTGTTGTTGGCACACAGCAAGCATCCCGAGGGCTGAATGGAGTATTCACTGAGTATCAGTTTCTCACTTTATCTGCCTACAAGTCAAGGACATTTCATCAACCAGCACACTGATTTTGCCCTTTTTTTAACACCAGAAAGTGGAATGAAATAAGACCAGCTGATCTGAGATAAATGTGTTTGTGCAATGTGATATAACTGTACATATATAAAGTCAAGCCCAAAATTATTCTTCCCCCTGGAAAATTCTGACATAAAGTTACTTTTATTAATCCAGCAACTTTTTTTTTGGACCAGAAAAGACACAAGCTTCTCCCAAAAGATAATAAGACGATGTACAAGAGGCATCATTGTGGAAAAATTTACTTCTAAGAGTTTAGTTGCATTTGAACAAAAATGTTAAAGGTGCTGTATGTACGTTTTTGACTCTTCTAAAGGATAAAAATACCATAATATGTTTGTAGATATTTAAGAAACATGCTAAGTGAACATTCTTGTTTATCTGAAAAGCCAATTATATTTCAGCTCCATGGGTTGCCTTGATGGAATTCATTCATTTATTCAGAAAGGCTTTCAAAGCATGTGCTGCGACTGAGTGGACAGTGGCAGCCCCCGAAATGAGATGCAGATTCAGAGTTCCACATGAAGCGGTTATTCATTACAAAAATAATATAAATATTACGAGTGTAAACATTAGGTGAGCAGGTTACATTGTAACCCTGTGTCCTGACAACACGCTACATGATGAGATTTGCAGTGATAAGCAATTTGGCTGTTTGCACCAGACGAAACATGACAGAAATTTAAATACAGCTAATCAGAAGCACAGAAATGGTAAGGTTTATGATCTAATTAATACATATTAACTTCTTTAACATTATAAAATATACATGCTAAATTTTATATATATATATATATGTATGTATGTGTATATATATATATATATATATATATATATATATATATATATATATATATATATATATATATATATATATATATATATATATATGTATATATATATATATAGGTTATATATATATAGGTCAGGACACAGGGTTATAATGTAACCTGCTCACCTAATGTTTACGCTCGTAATATTTATATTATTTTCTAATTAATAACCTCTTATATATATATATATAACCTACATACATATATCTATATATACACATATATATATATACACACATATATATAAATTAGATGTAAAGTAACTAATTGATTTAATGCTATGATACACATAATTTGATGTAAACAAATATTTGCATTAATATCTAATATGAACATACATAATTGATCAGTTTTATTGTAATTATATATTATTCTATGTTACTCATTAATATACAGATGATATATATATATATATATATATATATATATATATATATATATATATATATATATATATATATATATATATATATATATATATATATATATATGTGTGTGTGTGTGTGTGTGTGTGTGTGTGTGTGTGTGTGTGTGTGTGTGTGTGTGTGTGTGTGTGTGCGTGTGTGTGTGCGTGTGTGTGTGTGTGTGTGTTTGTGCGGTCTTGTGTGTAACTATATATTGTAAACATGTAATATTTATCTTTGAATATTTAAATAATTACACGTACACATCAATATTTACATTTTTACACCATATAAATTATACGTCATTCAATACATAAATAACATATAACATAAATAACAGATTAGTTAATTAGTTCTGTATATGCTATATAAACTTATGTAGGCGTTAAATTTGTATTTAGTATATATGCAGTATTTATTTGTATAGTAACAAATCAATATATATAAATTGTGTTATGTATTATGCAATATACATTGTGGGAAAATATAATGCATATAATTTATATATGAGAATATATATACACACCAAAAAAAACGAGAGACTGACATGGCTGAAATATGTATATTAAAAAAATTGCAATTCTTACCGGTTCCATCAACTTTCTGTTTGTAGATGATGTCCTTCACCGTATCAGAGAAGAATATTGAATTATCCTCAGCACTGAAGTCCACTCCCACAAAATAAGACGGCGTTCCTGTGACTGGCAGAATGATGTCCTCCTGTGTGGACAGATTGAAGGGGATTCCTCGGACCGCCAACTGACTGGAGAAGAGCAGAAACTGCCTCACAGCTGAAGGAGACACAATGCAACACAACTGGAATGAATGCCAACAATTACTTTCTGATAATCCTTTAAATCCTCTCATTGCTTGGAGAAGCAGAACAGGACATCGGTTTGTGCTGCTATTTGATGTGTTCTTGTTTTGTGTTTAAATTGTGCTTGTGTTGCTGTTTGTGGGTCATTAAGTGGGTCTGTTAAATTATTTACTTACGATCTCACTGGCTTTTTATTAAAGTAAAAATATTTTCTTTTGCTTAAGGATGCTAGAGTTTTAAGTGTCATTTGTACCTCAGGTCATACAGGTGAAAATGTGTTACTGAAGTATTAAGGTTGACTATCGCAACCACTTTTTGAACATAGTCATGAAAATGAAATATTTAACTTAAATGATTGTCAATCTTCAATGCTTTGGTGCATAGATTTAAGCTTCAATTTAAAGAAAACAGATGTCAGATTATAGCTGAAGTTAAAAAAAAACTTCAAACGTAAAATAAAACAAAAGTTATGTGCCTTTGATTATGAAGATAATAAAATAATAAATGCATATTTTAGTATATTATATACTTACTGTTTTATATCGAAGTTGATATTTAGCCGCACCATATTGGTGTTTCGTAAAATCTAATTTTTATGACGTGGGTCGATAGCCCAACGCTCAAACACCAACCTGGAAGACCAGCACATACACACATATACTACGGACAATTAAACATATCCAATACACCTACAGCACATGTCTTTGTACTGTGGGGCAAACCGGAGCACCTGGAGGAAACCCACGCCAACACGGGGAGAACATGCAACTTCCACACAGAAATGCAAAACTAGCCCAGCCGGGGCTCGGACCTGCAACCTTCTTGCTGTGAGATGACAGTGCTACCCACTGCGCAACCGTGTCATCCCTTTCATCGCCCCTGATTTACCCTAAAATTGATTGAAAAACTAGAAAACAAGATGTCTGAACCGATTAAAATCCGAATTTGAAGTTGATATCTCAAAATGAGCTTTCAGTATGACTTTGTTTGTCTGCAGTACCAAACATCACCACCAGTTGACATTCAGTTTCCATTGGTGACCATACAAGGGCGCCCCCTATCTTTAAAGGAACATGAACTGTATTTTTGTCATACTTTTCACATTATTTGACAAGTAAACATAAAATTCTAAAGTAGTATAGGTATTAAGTATAAGTAGTAGCTAGAATTTAGCCTCTAAAAACATCCTACAATTGCACATGTAGATTGCTGTAGCAAAGTAATGCTTTACGACTTTGACAAGTATCCTTGTTGCAAACTGTTGCTCGGTAATATGTACCAAAAATCAAACAGCCAAATATGGAAACTAGAAATGTGAAGCTTTCAAATGATATATAGTCATGATTGCTTTATGTTTACACTACAATAATATGGTTTAAAAATGTAATGGCGGGACGGTGACAGTTAAGAGATTTTACATTAAAACTGGTGATTTCTCCTTTAAAATCACACACAGAGATGCAATGGTTATGGAATAAGCTAAAAAAAAAAAATTGCGATTGTGATCTGTCTTACCGACGCATCTCTTGCCGTCAGCGTGCAGATCGTAGCCCATTCGGCAGCGGCAGCGATATCCCAGACCACCATTATCAGTTCTGTGACTCAGAACACAGATGTGCTCACAGCCACCTCGATCAGCGCCGCACGGGTTACTGACTGCACATCACAAAAACATACATGATTAGAGAACATGATACATGTCTGTTTTGTTGTAAATACTCTCAAGTCTCTCGTTGGTGCAATGATTGATTGACAGGTGTCAATCAATGTTCTGGATTAAACAGGACACATTAAAGGCATAGCATGTCATTTTCACTACTAGAGGGCGTGCATTTACAATAAACAAAGGATTAGTTTGATGACGGTATGACTGAGCGTGGAATAGAATGAGTTGTGGTCATCATAACATCCCATGGACTATGGCTGATTTTCAGATATATTTATTTAAAAAATCCTACAACTATGCAAGTTTTTGACTCTTTTAAAGCATAAAAAATACCATAATATGTTTGTAGATATTTAAGAAACATCCTAAGTGACCATTCTTGTTTATCTGAAAAACTATGCTAAAGACAGATATTCTGCTTTAAACATGTGCGTTCTGTAAGACGTCTGTCTTTGTTTTGATCATTTAACCCGCGCGATGCCAGTTTAGCCAAATATATTTCAGCACCCCGGGTTGCCTTGGTGGAAAACCATGTATTTTATTTATTAATTAAGGAAGGCTATAAGAGTATGCGTCCATGACCTCCAGTGGACAGTAGCAGCCTACGAAATGAGACGCAGATTCAGAGTTCCACATAAAGTGGTTATTTATTAGCAAATAATAAAAATGTTACGAACGTAACCATTAGGTGAGCAGTTTACATGGTAACCCTGTGTCCTAACAACACGTGAGAAGATTTGCAGTGATGACCAATTTGGCTGTTTGCATCAGACGAAACAACACAGAAATATTTAAATACAGCCATTCAGAAGCGCAGAATAGTGCACTCACTGCACTCTAACGAAACGATAAGGTTAGTAATCTAATTAATACATATTAAACCTCTTTAACATTATTAAATGTACAGTTGAAGTCAGAATTATTAGCCTCCCTCATTTATTTTTCCCCCTGTTTATTTTTTCCCCCAATTTCTGTTTACAGAGAGAAGACTTTTTTCAACACATTTCTAAACATAATAGTTTTAATAACTCGTCTCTAATAACTGATGTATTTTATCTTTGTCATGATTACAGTAAAATAATATTTGACTACATGTTTTTCAAGACACTTCTATACAGCTTAAAGTGACATTTAAAGGCTTAACTAGGTTAATTAGGTTAACTAGGCAGGTTAGGATAATTAGGCAAGTTATTGTATAATGATGGTTTGTTCTGTAGACTATTGAAAAAAAAGTTAGCTTAAAGGGGCTAATAATTCTGACCTTAAAATGGTTTTTAAAAAATTTAATACTGCTTTTATTCTAGCCAAAATAAAACAAATAAGACTTTCTCCAGAAGAAAAAATATTATCAGACATACTGTGAAAATTTCCTTGCTCTGTTAAACATCATTTGGGAAATATTTAAAAAGGAATAAAAAATTCAAAGGGGGGCTAATAATTCTGACTTCAACTGTACATGCTGAATCACTGAAAATTGTTGGCTTGCACTAAAGTTAAATTTCCAATGGTTTATTTTTTATTTTGAGGATCTGAGGTGAACTATCTGCTTCAATAGTTCAATCACTGGGTGTCAAACTTACATACTGCACCTTTAACTAAATATTTACACTACCGATGTCATGAGATCACATTGCACATATTATGTACATACTAATGCCTAAATACAAACAAATATATATGAAAATTAAACTGAGAAGACATGTGGCTTTATCATAAGACACTTGAGGTTGTTCTGTTAGTGTACTTTTGTAATTTTATTATATGTTACTTTTCCATCTGACATTTTATGTCAGCTTCATTTCAATTAACTTAAAGAATGAATGGTTTCAGTTTTAGTTAACAATTGCTGGGCTGAATCATTGCTTAATTTTTTTTCTTTTCTTTTTTTGAAAACATCTAAAACCAAAACAACATTTAAAGGGATAGTTCACCCAACAGTTTAAATTCTGGCATAATTTACTCCTCCTCTACTCTTTCCAAACCTCATTGAGTTTCTTGATATTTTGTAGAGTGTTTAAAATGCCATAGACCTCCATAGTATTTTTTATTACTATGAATTTTAATGGCTAATGATTTCCAACATTCTTCAAAATATATTTTTGTGTGTGTAAAAATAGAATAGAAACTCTTTAAGGTTTGAAACCACTTGAGAGTGAGTCCATTTTCTTTTTTTACTGTGTGGCACATGTACTTTCATGGCTACATACCAAATGGCTGTTTGTATGAATGTACCACGGTCAGGCCATATGGTCTCTGTGAGGTCCTGTAGAGCTCTTGTGGGCTGCTGTCGCTGTATTTATTAGCCTTCATAACAGCCATCTTAGTCCAGTCAGTGTAATAAACTGAATGCTCAAACAGAGTAATGCCAAATGGATGAGGAATCACCGAACCACCATGAACCACCGTTTTCCTATAAAATTGAAATCAGAGTTGAATAAAAACACAACTTCAGCAAACTGGCATGCATTTTTAACTGAAACTTTAAAGGTTTAGTTCACCTAAAAATTGAAAGTGTTATTAATTATTCATCCTCATGTTGTTTTAATTTCCTGAGACCTTCATTCGTTCTCACAACACAAATAAAGATATTTTAGATCAAACCAGAGAGCTCCCTCATCCTCCATAAACAGCAACAGTCCAGAGATGTTCAAAGTACAGAAAAGGAATCGAAAACATTGTCAAAAATTTTCATGTGACTTCAGTGTTTTGTGCAGGGCCGGCCCAAGCCTTCAGGGGGCCCTAAGCAGGATTTTGTTTTGGGGAGTTTTATTAGCTTTATTAATGAGCCAGCTATGAGCATACAGATGAGGTACAGAGTTTGTTGTTGTTGTCCAGCTTTGTCGCCCGCTGTTACGTCAGTCATAATCAATACATGCATGCTGCAGCAGCCCGTTAAAAAACGCAGCCCAAAATATTATTTTCATTGAATAACGCATTTTTTATAATCACCCTTATCTATTGACATAATATATCTATAAACAAAAACGAAAGTCAGTTATTTCATGCACTTGTGGGGGCCCCCTGGTGGCCACGGGGCCCTAAGCAGTCGCTTAGTTCGCTTATATCTTGGGCGGGCTCTGCTTTTGTGCACCAAAAAACCTTTTTGTTTGCTTATATCTTCTCGCCAGAAGATTAGGGTTTGCTTTTATGCGTGTGTGTTGTGCTGCTGACTTTAATGGCAATACATGAATGTTCCCCGCTGGTGGAATGATCTTCCCATTTCCACACTGACTGCGAATTCACTGGCATCCTTCAATCGACAACTAAAAATCAATCTTTTCTAAGAGTACCTGAACCTCCGGTGAATAAAACCCAGACCCACCTTCTCTCCCCCACCTCACCAGACACCAACCCAAAATACTATAAATTCTGTGCCTCACACAGCTGAGTGGGTTTAACAAACCACCTGTAGAAAACACATTCATTTCATCTCACTGACACATTAACCGACACAAACTCTGTGCATTTATTAAGTGTGCAAAACTCAGGTGAGTGGAGTTGACAAACCACCTACAGAACTCTCTCTCTCTCTCTCTATCTCTCAAAAAAAAAAACTTCTAGTACTCTTACTCTTGCACTAAATTCTCTAAGCAAAAACAAGTTACTTTGTATAATTAGCTCTTCTTGGACTCTATTTTAATGATCTAGGTGCAAAGTCTAAAGTGCATGGCACAAAAACATTAAGGCCGAGTTAGACTGGAGCACCCATGAGTCCACAAAGTGATGCAAATGGATTTGCTATTTAAACAAAACGCGATAGGATGATAGGGCCCCTTGTGTGTATAGACAAATTACCATGTTTGTAAACATTCAGAATGTGCGTGCAGCAAGGTTGCAGAAAAAAAAAACATGAGCGCTAACATTTACAGCGAGGGAATGACATCGGATGAGGTACAGAGTTTGTTGTTGTCTTAGAAATAAGTTATATTGATTACATATTATATATATATATATATATTATTTACATAATGCTTTCAGCGTATTATAACAGCTTGTCACCCGCCAGTGATGAGCAGTTATTCGGCAAAATTAACGTTAAAGTGAGCGGCGTTTGCCTGACAGGTTCATTTGCGGTAGCCTCTCTCAATGGATATTGAATAAGACGAAATGGCCAAGCATCCAGCCCCAAATATACAACTATCTCATTGAAACTCCAAGTGATTTTACAAGGGAGAGGTTAACGACCTACAAGTCTTTGGATGCCAACAATGTTGTTCTGTGTGGTCATGTGCAAGAAATAATGCTACATGATTACCAGATTCAAAACTTTGCAGTGCTAAAAACCGAGGTTCTGCCTAGCCAAAGACAAGGAAAAAAGACAGAACTGTACAAGGCCTGGGTAATCATCAACAAGCAAAACAACTGCATTCTGACAGTGAACTACACCTGTACGGCAGGGTGTGTGAACTTACATCTTTACATTTCATTCAAACATTCAGTGTCTGCAGTTTAATTCACCATGTTTAACTTTTGCTGAAATCATTGCTGCAATCAAAAACGAGTAATCTGTATGATTCAGCATAGCGTGAACTTACCTGATATGAAATGAGAGCTGCAGAGTCGAGCATTTTTAACTAGGTCCTCACTCCATTCAGCTCCCTTTTAGCCGAAAACGTTTGCGGTCGGCATCCTACCGCACAACATGACATGTTTGCTATTGCAACCGGTCTCTTTTTGCAACCGGGAACCCGCGTGACGTCAAGTGTGACATAGGTTGGTAATGACTTCTTCTTGTTGAATCGCTGAATGCCTTCTCAATTGTAAGTCACTTTGGACAAAAATGTCTTCTAAATGACTAAATGTAAATCCTACTGCCTGTAGTAAACATGCACCCTGACGTCCTGACATAGGAGAGAATAAATAAGCAAACAAAGTCCTATTTACAGTATTTCTGGTGCACAAAAGTGTTCTTGGAGCTTCATATGATTACAGTTGAACCACTGAAGTCACATGGGCTGTTTTGAACGTCTCGGGACCATTGCTCTTTATGGAGGATGAGAGAGCTCTCGGATTTTATCTAAAATATATTCATTTGTGTTCTGAAGATGAATAAAGGTCTGACAAAATGTTCATTTGTGAGTGAACTAACCCTTTGATGCAACACATACCTGTGAAGTCCATCATAAGTTGTGGTTTCGATGTAATCATATCGACTGTCCACCCAATATACTCTTTTGGCCTCGAGGTCCAGAGTGATTCCTGCAGGCCAGCCCAGTTTGGTCCTGATGATCCCGTAGCGATTGGTGCCGTCCATGTAGGCTCTTTCCAAACCCGGTTCTCCATTCAGAGTGTCCCAGTCAGAGAAAAAAAGATACCTGAATTCAAACACAACAACTTCACTGTCACAATATGATCTTTTAAGAGCACATTTAACCCTCATAACGCACCCATTTTTCAGACTTTATTAGGAGCAGTGTAAAAATTGCACTGTTGAGTTACATTAAGGTTTTGGAGCCATGTATGTATTAAACAGGTGTAGGTGTCAAAAATACTTATTGATCTTAAATATTTAAGATTAAATTACTTTTAGAAACTTTTTGTAAACTATTTTTAGCCTTTTCATCATTTCTAATACATTTTTTGATACTAAATTGCTCATATAAACATGAATATGTATTAATAACACTATAGCAGCATGAAAATTTTTACCGTTTTATGAAAAGTGAATGTTTATGCCATTAAAAATGAATTTGCATTGCAATTTATGTTCTTTATATGTTTTTTGTTTAGAATATTTTTTTGTTCAGTTTATAAGCATTCAGGATTAAACAATATAATAATATCAATACAATTACAGCAGTAAATATACTGATTTAGGTTGTCGTTTTAGAGCCATGTACGTATTAAGCAGCTGTAGGTGTCAAAAATACTCATTGATCGTAGATAATTTACATGATATCACTGTCAAATTTGTTTTAACTATATTTTGCCTATATAACTATATTTAACTATAACTATATTTTGCCTTGTCACCATTTCTAACATACATTTGATACAGAATTTTTTTGATAATCATGAATATGTATTGATAAACTATGGAAGCATGAAAAACTGGTCCCTTTTATAATAAGACACTGAATGTTCATTCAAAAAATTAATCTGCGTTTACATTAATGTCGTTTTGATGTTGTTTGTTTAGAAAAAAGGTTTGTTTTTCAGCATTCAAAGGTCAAAACAATATAATAATAGCAATATAATAACAGCAATAAATATTTTGATTAAGGTTGTCATTTTGGAGCCATGTTTGTACAGTATTAATCACCTGTAGGTGTCATTGATCGTAAATAATTTACATGATATCACTGTTAAAAAACTTTAAAAATACATATATTTAGCCTTTTTTAACCCACATTCAATACTGAATTGTATCGATAACCACAAATATGTATTGATAAACTATGGAAGCATGGAAAAAAAGCTTTTTATAATAAAGAAATTGAATGTTCATTCAAAAAATTAATTTGCATTTGCATTAACCCTTTAAATGTGCACTCTTTGATAATATTTATTTTGGCCCAGGCTTGCATTGAAAAATATACTGACACAACTCTGATAAATAATAATAAACAATTAAAATAATAATGATAAAAATAATATGGATAAAAGGTCGACCAGTTGGTTACGATGCTTGTTAAAGGGTTAATGTCATTTTGATGTTGTAGGTTTCCTAAAGTCCCAATCACTGGAGATCTATTCCATACAGATCGCTAGAGGACTACAATCCAATCACCACATGGACAACAAATCCTGTCATGCACCACACACACCTGTTCCAGTTCTCCTTTGAAATTACACACAAAGCTGGGAGCTGCACACACACACACTTTGCTGAGTCTTGTTTGGTTTACACCCTGTAGCATTTCTAAAAGTATCCTGTGTCTAGTCTGTGTTCAACTATTCCCTTGTTTTATTGTTTATCCTGTCTGCTGCCTGTCTGGATTTCTCTGTATTCATCTTTTGTCCCTGTTTTGACCGTTGCCTGCCTGACTATTGTTCTTGATAAACTGCATGTGGAACCTCAAATCTGTTGTCCATAGTCCTTTGGATACACATAATCACGGACTGTTTTTAAGCACTCGTGATATAAAAAGTCAAAACTATTCAATAGAATTATATACAATAAGATCAATACTAATAATAATAATACTAATAATTTTGAAATTAAAACTATAATTCAAATATTTTCAATATTTGTCTTTGGAATCTTAAAAAAAGTCCTAATTTTGTAATGCAATTGTTTTGTTTCTTATTATTATTTGTCAGGATTCTGCCACTTTGGTCTTGTTAATTCTTGTTTTGGTGGCTGAGTCCAGACACTTGTCCTGTCTTGTATGTTGTGCTCGGCTCGAGTTTTCTCGGGTTGAGCATTCATATTTCTTGGTATTGTCTGTCCTTCTCATTGTATAAGCACCGTCCTGGCTGCGCTCGGGCCGTGTGCGCTCCCGCTTGCGCTGTCGTCCTGATGTTTGTGTCTGTTCTGTCTGCGGTCTGTCATGTCGTTTCATTCTCAGCGCCTCAGTCTAGTTGGTTATGCTTTTGGTTTGCGCTTGGATGAAACAAGCACGTTGCATGTGTGAGTGCATGGTGAGACTCTTTATTTATCGTGTACTTGTGTCTTGCGTTCAGTCTTCTGTTGGTGTTTTAACACGTGGATCATGTTTACACATGCCACAAGCTTTAGTGTTATGTTCATGTGACCACGCGGTTAATGAGTTTTCTCATTAGCTGTGTGCTCTAGTCTAGTTTTATATGAGCACATGGCTTGTGTTGTTTATTTGTGTCATGTTCTAGTCCCACTCTCATTGTTAACCCATTATTATGTTCACCTGTTTGTATGTTAATTATTTCTGCTTCTAGTCTCCCCATGTCTACTGTCCTGTGCCAGTTCGTCGTCGATTACTACCTTGTCCTGTTGTGTCCAGCCCTGCTCTTCCCTGCCAGCAAAGTCAAGTTTGTTTTTGTGTTTCAGTTATATTTCTCCCCCTTGGGGTTGTTTCTGTTACCCTGTTGTTTTAATTTTATTATTAATAAACCCATTTTTGAGTTACTGCAATTACTCCTCGCCCTTTCCTCACCCCCGACTGGGACATTATTATTTAGTTAGAGGCTTTAAATAAGCCTCTTGCATCTTCCTGCACATTATGGCTTATTTTTCAGTTTTATTCCAATATTTTGTATTCTTGTGCAAATAAAGAAATAAAAAAAAAAATTATAATTTAAATGAATAAAAAACATGTACGAGTCTGGTTTCTCTCGAGGTTTTTTAATTCTTCACTTTCACCAATTAGTGAAGTTTTTTTTCCCTCGCTGCTGTCACCACTGGCTTGCATGGTTCAGGATCTGTAGAGCTGCGCATCGATGGATTACTCTTCAGTGTTTGGACTCTCAGTAGTGATTATTAAACCACACTGAACTGAGCTAAACTGAACTGAACTTAAACACTACAAACTGAACTACACTGTTCCTATTTAATATGACCTTTTATGTGAAGCTGCTTTGACACAATCTACATTGTAAAAGCGCTATACAAATAAAGGTGAATTGAATACGGTAATAACGTAAAAAAAAAATAGTAACGTGTTTTTTTATAATTCAAGCAATGATATATTCTAATAACAATTCATTCATTTTCAAGAGTGCACACTTAGCTGATGATCAATAAAGCGTATTTGGCATGATGTCATGGGAGAGAGCCCTGAGCTCGTAATATCCTCGAGCCCGGGGCTCCCTCCCGTTAGAAGGGTGAGAGGGAAGTTCGAGCTCAGGTAGGTCTCGAGAACTCCCCTGCTTGTCGCCATGTGAGAAGTGTAAACTAAGGTTGTTTTAGGAGATAATTGGTTTAGTCGATTGGCTATGGTTTGTTTTTGGACGGTGGGAAGAAACTGGGAACCCGGGGGAAACCCACGCAAACAAGGGGAGAACATGTAAACTCCGAACAGAAACACCAACCAGCCCGATAAGAGGTTGGACCAGCGGTGTTCTTGCTGTGAGGCAACAGTGCTAGCCACTGGGCCACCATGTCGCTCTATCGGAAAAGGGGGAGGAAGTAGGGGCGGAAGAGGGGAAGCTTCAAGACGAAGATAACTGGAGTGAAAAACTCTGGTTATTTATAATGCTCCCGTAATCATCTAATGGGTCAGATTATGGAGCTAATGAGGAGCCAGCCGTGTTGATCATAAGCACGTGATCCTCTCGAAATTAGTTTATGAATAAACCACACTTAATTAAAAATCGTGTGTACTTTGAAATCTTTAAAAAAATCCATATTTTTAAATAATAAAAACTCGGTAAATGAGGCAATAACGTAAACAAAATTGTAACACAACTATGAAATAACTGTGGAAAATAAAATAAAACATTTCTACATGACATGAAATATTTCCTCAATGAGAAGTTCAAATTACATCTATTTCAACCCAGGCTCATTCTGAGAACGTAGTCCCGGGGACGTTTCTGGAGACCGCGAAATACGTAGCCGGGGGTACGTACGGCTGCATTTAATTTTTTTAAGCGAACGCTGCGGGGCGGTGTGACGCCGTTCCCTTCGGCGCTTGCCGGCCGAAGGCTTTCCCGCTGCAGCCAGTTTGTACGGTTAGCTCTTCGTGTACTTTGGCGGACTCGAGGCGCAGAGAGGGGCTGACCACAACGACGACCGGGTTCGAGTCCGGGGAAGAGCGGTTCCAGAAATCAGGTAAGAAAACAAAAACAAAATCCAAAAAATGAAGCGAACAAGTTCGTCACAGGATGAGAATGTGGTCAAAATCCGAAAACGTGGTAAAAATCGGACGAGGGCTTTTCTTTTTCTGGACGGCTTTTGTGAACCATCGTTGGTTGGGTTTAGGGACGGAGGAGGGTGGGTCAGCCGATTGGCCGGTCGCACGGTCAATCATTCCGTCATGAAGACAGGCAGACAGGCGGAAGGTCGTTCGACAGCGGCCTCTAGCGGGTTTACGCGAGAACGGCGCGGGAAAAAGCGCGCACAGCGGCCTCTCGCGGACTCGCGAAAACAAAAACTGCACAAATACGTACCTC
Organism: Danio aesculapii; assembly: GCF_903798145.1. Lineage (NCBI taxonomy): Eukaryota > Metazoa > Chordata > Actinopteri > Cypriniformes > Danionidae > Danio > Danio aesculapii. The sequence continues at coordinate 49,776,225 of NC_079443.1, read as the reverse complement.
CCGGGACGTATTTCGCGGTCTCCAGAAACGTCCCCGGGACTACGTTCTCAGAATGAGCCTGGGTTGATCTATTTAGTACAATAACAACTGCCAATATTAAACAGATCTTACTGTATCAGGGTCAACATCTAAAACAAAAAAGGAATTAATCCTACACAAAAGTACCCCATTATAAATGCAGTTGCATTAAAAAAAAAGCAACTTGAACTGAAGGTATTTAGGTATTTACTCAAACGCATTGTCCGCGGTCTGCATCGGGTTACAGATAAACCCCTCAGGGATAAGAAGGAGATTTTGAAACAAATACCCAACTTTATTTTCAAACACAATCTCTTTTTGCAACTCAACTGTACGCTTTAATTGTCGTTCCTCAATTTAGACGGCGACCACCTGCCTGAACTGCACTATTGGGTTACCGTGAAGCTCATCTTTGCTTAATTACTTCTGACTAATCCTTTGGGACTGAAGATGCGAGATGAGATTGTGGATTATGTGGAGGAAGTCAGGATAAGATCTGATGTCTCTCACCCTACGGTCGGGTCGAGCGCGAGTCCTCTTGGGTTTCCCAGGTGCTCTGCGATCAGCGTGACCCGATTGCTGCCATCCAGGTCCACCATGTCGATCCTGTTGACACTGGCCTCCACCACATACAGCTTATTGTTCACCCAGTCCACGGCGAGGTTTTCAGGATAGTCCACCGACACGTTCAGCACCACCTGCAGACGCGAGCCGTCCATATCCACAGAAAACACCTGTGTGGAGAAAACCATCAGTGATTTTGTCTAGTAAATATGGAATAAGTAAATAGGTTAAAACTTTAAGGGATAGTTCACACAAAAATTAAAATTTACTCACTATTTGCTTTCCCTCAAGTGGCTGCGAACTTTCTTCTGTTGAACGTAAAAGAAGATATTTTGGAGAAAGCTGAAAAGCTGTAATCATTGACTTCCATAGTGGGAAAAACAAATACTATTGAAGTCAATGGTTACAGGTTTTTAGCATTCTTCAAATTATCTTATTTTGTGTTCAATAGGAGAAAGACACTCATAAAAGTTTTACACGAGTAAAGGGTGAGTATATTATGACAGAATTTAAATGTTTTGGGTGAACTATTCCTACATTGTGTAGAAAAGGCAGCTCATTCTCAGTTTTTTTACTGTAATTTACAAGATTAAACCAAAAAACATTACACTACCTGACAAAAGTCTTGTCGCCTATCCAAGTTTTAGGTTCAGCAAATACTAACTTGACTTCAAGTTGATCATTTGGTATCAGAAGTGGCTTATATGAAAGGTAAAGGCCTCTAGATTACTCTTATTTTACCAAAATAAAAGATGATCACGCCTTAATTTTTAATTATTTAATTAGGACAGTAAGGTCTGACTTTGCTTAGACAAAAGTCTTGTCACTTAACAGAAATAATGTCCAGTATAAAATATAAAGTCATGCTGCAGTGGAAAAAGAATGAATATTGTGTCTAACTCCATCATGAGTTTGGAGGACTGCATCCATACATCTCTGCAATGACTCCAATCCCTTATTAATAAAGTCATCTGCAATGTGGGAAGAAAGCGTTCTTGCAGGACTCCCAGAGTTCATCAAGATTCTCTGGATTCATCTTCAATGCCACCCCCTTCATCTTACCCCAGACATGCTAAATAATGTTCATGTCTGGTGACAGGACTGGCCAATCCTGGAGCATCTTGAGCTTTCAGGAACTTTGATGTGGAGGCTGAAGTATGAGAAGGAGCACTATCCTGCTGAAGAATTTGCCCTCTCCTGTAGTTTGTAATGTAATGGGCAGCACAAATGTCTTGATACCTCAGGCTGTTGATGTTCCCATCCACCCTGCAGATCTCTCGCACACCTCCATACTTAATGTAATCCAAACCATGATTTTTCCTTCACCAAACTTGACTGATTTCTTTTAGAATCTTGGGTCCATGCTGGTTCCAGTAGGTCTTCTGCTGTATTTGTGATGATTGGGATGCAGCTCAACATATGATTCAGCGGAAAAATCGACCTTCTGCCAATTTTCCAAATGATCAACTAGAAGTCAAGTTATTATTTGCTCTTACAACTGGGATCGTCAACAAGACTTTTGTCAGGTGGTGTATTTTCCAAACTACTAAAAATGTCAGTAAAAATCTTTTTACATAAAAATATGTTGGAGCAGAAAATAAGGTCCCATAATGCACTTTAAAAGCATACATGAATGGAAACAGACCTGTGAATCACAAGCTACAGAAAGCATTTGTCAAAATATAGTGACACAATTGAACGTTATCGGATTTGTGTGTGTGTGTGTGTTTGTGTGTTTGTGTGTGTTTGTGTGTGTGTGTGTGTGTGTGTGTGTGTGTGTGTGTTATCAATGTTAACTAAAAAGAATTCTATAAATAAAAACTCTTTTGTTAACAGTAAAATAAGCTAAATTAACGCCATATGAGTGTTAGTTGAAAACCTAAACAAATCAAATAAGGTGAAAAAACTTAAGTGACTATTTTAAATTGCAATAATAAATAATTCATATATACAACATTAAATAAGCATGAATAAAACATGATACATTTAATAAATTAACTCAAATTATTAAATAAAAACTTATTTAAAAATTCATTAATTAATTCATTGATTTTCTTTTCAGCTTAGTCCCTTTATTAATCAGGGGTAGCCACAGCAGAATGAACCGCCAACCGATCTAGCACATGTTTTATGCAGTGGATGCCCTTCCAGCTGAAACCCATCACTGGGAAACACCCATACACTCTTATTCCCACATACACACACATATACACTACGGACAATTTAGATAACCCAATTCAAACCGGGGGAAACCGGAGCACCCGAAGGAAACCCACGCAAACACGGGGAGAACATGCAAACTCCACACAGAAATGCCAACTGACCCAGCTGAGGCTCGAACTAGCGACTTACTTGCTGTGAGGCAATTGTGTTACCCACTGTGCCACCGTGACGCCCTGTAGATACATTAATTCTATACAAAAATACTAAATAAAATAATGTAGCAGCTTTTTTTTTTAATTAACTAATTAAAAATATGTATAAATAATACAAAAATAAAACCGGTACACAAAGGTCAACCAGCTGCATCATAACAGTCAACCTTCAAAAAAAAGTGTCAAGAACAACATGTTTCTTTTATTAAGCATGCTCTACAAAATCAGACTGATCTAAAGCACAGCTTGTGCAGTAATCCCTCAAGAACATAATCAAAACGTGCCATTATCTTCTCTTGTTCAATAATCGGGGCTAATAAGATTGTAGTCTGGCTTGTATGATCCGCCATCAGAGAGCTTGTGTTCCTGCGCGGCCCCAGAGGTGCTATTTGAAACCACTGCCCTATTGATTAAAGATGGCACCGGTTTCTCAGCCTGGATCCCCTGGCATCATAACACAAGCTAAAGCACCAATGCTCTTTGCAGACTTCGCCCTTTTGAAACCAGAGCCAAACGTCTAAAAGACTATGATTCTAGCTGACCCGTCGAACAGAAACTCAAGCTGTGACCCTGGTCTGGTGATGTGCCTCTTTATAGGCTACATTCACACATATAAACGCACAATTTTTACTACGGTTACACATGGCATTCACACTAGCCCAGAGTTTTCAACAATCAAAAATTGAGACTTTTGTAAACAAAGCAGAGCCCCGATTTTAGGTTTGAAAACTCTAGGGGCTGTATTTTAACGATCTTAGCACAAAGTCTAAAGCGCATGGCGCAAAAGCATTAAGGGCACGTCAGAATCTCCTTTTGCTATTTAAAGACTGGAAAAATACATGCATGGTCTAATGCTGCGTTCACACCAGACGTGGAACGCGTGGATAAATTGCGATATTCGCGCATTAATAGACGCGTGAACATTTTGATTTTATTCGCTTCATTCGCATGTCAAGTTCACTTCAGAACATGTGCGGATTCGCAAAATAATGGAATCGGCGCAAATGTCCGCTGAAGTTCAGATTTTCGAACTCCAGCGATTCGCGCGTCAAATCACTCAAGTTGGAAAATCTGAACTTCAGTGGACATTCGCGCCGCGTTAACCAATCAGGAGCATGCTCTTGTATGGGTGTGATTATGACGTAGCATAACAGAGTTGTGCTTATCCTCTTAATGATTTAAGGTGTGTTTTGATCATATTGTGCATTAAACCAATCAGAGTCTCATCTCCCATTCCCTTATTTTATTTTATTTTTACATAGCAGACTTTGCAAGTAGAAAAACTGAACGATTCACTAGCGAGAAAACAGTTAAACAGAGCATCTGCAGCGCGAGGATAAAGAATGTCTTTGTTTTTGAATGTAAAAGTATGCAGATGGCGCTCTGTGGCAGAGCAGGAATTTGAGCAGTGCCCTAATTGTCCAAAATATGCGGGGAAATTAGCAGCAATTTTAAAGAAATGCAAACTCCACAAAGTTTAGCGACATTTCATGATGAATCATGACATCCTGGAGGGTCTGTTGCTGATAACAAACATCATTATAGTTCGTGTTTTATTTAGTAAATGTATATAGGCTACAATTCTGTACTACAATCTTATAGCTGATGTTGCCTTCTGACATGTGTTTTGGTCATGAACTGTGTAATCTCATGAACAGTGAGGGTTCACGGGTTAAAATGCAGTGTTAAAGGGGACCTATTGCAAGATGCAAAATAAGTCTCTGATGTCCCTACAGTGTGTATGTGAAGTTTCAGCTCAAAATACCACAAACATAATATTTTATAACTCTTTGAAACTGACTCTTTTAGGCTTTGATCCAAATTGGTGACTGTCGCGGTAAATTTAAATGAGATTGAGCTCTTTTTAAAAGAGGGTGGAGCTACAAATGTCTAAACATCACCATAGCAGTAAATTCAAAACAGGACTAATGTTATCTCTGTGAAATCTGAAAATGTCCAAATAAGTGTCTCAGACGAAGTTGGTCTATGGAGGCTACAGTGTCCATCTGTGTATCCTAGAACTCCAGATTTATCGCTGACATTGTCTTTGGCAGGTACGGTGGTAAAACTCTAACAGCAGACAGCTGCTTCTCACTCAGGTCTGTCTATGCTATTGAGGGAGAGATGCCCAATTCAAATGGGGCTTCAGCATCAACGCTTCCCATTCACTTTGAATGGGTGACGTCAAGCATTGCCGAACTGAATTGTGGATCTGTCGGCACTGCTTTAGCGGCGTTGCTCGCTGCAAAATTCTTCAAGCGCCAACAGAAGCGTGAGCCAATCAGATCGCTTTATGCAATTACCCCAACTTAGACAGTAGCCGATTGCGGACTAATTTCATTGGCTGATGCTGCTATGATGATCGCGTCAGCCCCAACTTCAGGCATTATGGGCAGGGCTTTCCCCTTCTGATGACATGTACAAAGGGGGAATGTCAATCAAAGTTTTTATCAAGTGTGATTATAAATAATTAGAATTTATTAACTTTTACTATTAGAGTCTGGCTATATTCACACACTATTGCCACACAACTGTGTTTAAACACCTTATAAAAGTGACTAAATAACATAATAGGCCCCTTTTGAAATTAAACACAAAGGTCTAAATGCAGCATTAGACCCCCATTATGTTGGGGTCCTAATCGCCGAAACCTGTCTTCTTGCATATACCCACTTTTCTTTTCTTTTTTGCTCTATGGCTGATCTCCAAATCAGAAAATAGCCAAGAGCCTGAAACAAAGCACTCTGAGCCGGCCAAAAACAGGACTGAACGCAGGGAACATGGATCCTGCACGCTCACTCCAGGTCCTCTCGGGTTGCATAAAATTACGCAGAAATATGTGAGATTTCCCTGCATATCAGACACTTTGTGGAGATTAGAAAAGGCTTGTTAGCGTGACTGCAGCCCTTCAGGAGCCAGACTCCTCGTCCATTATTAGAGTATTAGCAGTATCTACGGGCATCAGGCGAAGAATTCCCTTTCCGCTGATGGAGAGCCAGCTTCCTTCACAGCCTCCACAAACTGCTGGCTTATGCAGTTCATAGAGACACATGCACTGATGTTAATGAAATCTGATCTATTTTACACACAGACACATTATATACTGAGAGGGAAAAAGAGATGTGCTGCTTAATTTTGTGGAAACTTTGATGCATTTCATTTCAGAATTCATATCGTTTTAAGCATTTAGTAGTAGTTTAGTAATAGTTCACAAGAACAACAGTTATGCAAAAAATTTACTTAACTTGAATAATTAATAAAGTAATTCAAATAATTTAATAAATGAATAATTAGGAGCAATCATTAAATCTTAGATAATAATAATTTTACACCCTTAAAAGCCTGTTATTTAATTTAATTTATTTTTAATTTAATTTAATTTAATTTAATTTAATTTAATTTAATTTAATTTAATTTAATTTAATTTAATTTAATTTAATTTAATTTAATTTAATTGTATTTTATTTTATTTTATTTTATTTTATTTTATTTTGTTTAATTTAATTTAATTTTATTTTATTTTATTTTATTTTATTTACTTGCCTCACAGCAAGAAGGTCAGAAAATGAATAAATTAATGAATTAAGGGCGTCACAGTGGCGCAGTGGGTAGCACGATCACCTCACAGCAAGAAGGTCGCTGGTTCGAGCCTCGTGGGTCAGTTGACAATTCTCTGTGGAGTTTGCATGTTCTCCCTGTATAGGTGAACTGAATAAGCTAAATTGGCTGTAGTGTATGTGTGTGAAAGAGTATGTTTGGGTGTTTTCCAGTGATGGTAAAACATATGCTGGATAAGTTGGTGGTTCATTCCGCTGTGGCGACCCCTGATTAAAAAAGGGACTAAGCCGAAAAGAAAATAATTAAATTATTCATTCATTTTGTTTTTGTTTCACCCTTCCAGCTGCAACTTAGTACTGGGAAACACCCATACACTCTCATTCACACACCTACACTACAGACAATTTAGCTTACCCAATTCCCCTATAGCGCATGTCTTTTCACGCAGTCCCAAACTCCACACAGAAATGCCAACTGACCCAGTCGAGGCTCGAAGCAGCAACCTTCTTGCTATGAGGCGACAACGCTACCCACTGCGCCACCCCGCCACCTGTTGCCAGAATTATCTAAATAAAACGATCTATTATATAAATTAAAATATACAATACTATCCTTGCTGTCAGTGACCATGTGCGACTGATGTGCCAGTAGACTCACATTATAAAATAATTCGACTTATTCTTCTCTTATGTATTTTCATGCAAGAGTTGCAAACATATATTCTCTATTATTTAAAGACTTCAAATGTATTATGATTTCATTGTGCTTCTCTGAGGGTCAACATAGCATTGCTTGATCGTGATTGCTTCAGGAAGAGTTTAGGGAGGCTTGAAAGATGCTGGCACTCGCTGTTTGAGACATCCAGACTTTATTTGGGCCTTCAGCCAAACGCTGTTAGTGAGGTGTGTGTGTGTGTGTGTATGTGTGTGTGTGTGCGTGTGTGTGTGTGTGTGTGTGTGTGTGCGCGTTGCGGGTCAGGGACGTTACTACATGTCCAAGGAGGTAGAGCTGGTATAATGCAGAGCTTTGTTATCAACAACAACTCTAACATCGATATCACTCGACCTGACAAGGTTACAACTTCAGTAATCTGTGAAATGCCACTTATTAAATTCAGGAAAACCGAGAGCCCGTGGCAGGTGCCAAAGCATTAAATGAATGTAAGTGGGAAACATTAAAGCCACACACTGAGCTATGAAACATATTAGACTGAGAGCTGGAAGTACATCAGGACTGTGTGAAATGTACCGTCTCTGGGTCAAAGATGAAACCGTTTTGTAGCATATAAAAAAATAAAAATAAATAAATAAATAATTATTATTTTTTAAATTTAGTTTTACTTTCTGTATATTTCAGTGAGTACAGTACAGGGATGCTCCAATCGATCGGTTAAATGAGTAGTAAAGAAGTAAAGAATAGTAGTGAAGAAAGTCCCCGCTCTCTCATCGAGCTGCTGTGACTGTCCAGAGCTGCGATCATAGAGCTGCTATCAAGAGTTGGAGATGAGCAAATATTTTAATGGCCTTGCATGTATTTAGGCCTTTTTACGTACTATATATTGCAAGTTCAAATATTAATGAAATCGTAGGAATGAAAATGATCATATGCATTTGTTTATTTGGCAAAGCATGTCTATTTCACCAAGAAGGTCCATACCGACTCCAAAGGCAGATACTGATTAGATCAGGGCCTGGTGTGAGGACTTTGGGGGTTTTACGATGTGGTCACATGTTGATTGGTCAGTTTGTATGTCTCAGTATTTGGGCTTTGGTCACATGATCAAGAAAGATACAAAATAGCTGGTAAACTTTGCTCTGCCTCTTTTTCCTGCTCTGGAGTCTTCTCTGGCTCGTCTGCTATCAGGCTGTCTTTGAAGCCTCCTTACTGCTCTTTGTCTCTCTCTCTCCCTCCCCCTGTCTCTCTTTCTCTCAGGTAACTTTATTTTACATTCAAGCTGGGTCCAATTAACATCATGTTTTTATCATGTGATGTTTTTTTGATTTTATACAGTTATTTGTTACTAATTCAGTTGTAACCATTGAGAATTATTGTCATTAAATCATTTCATTTCAAATATTTCTGAATTATTTTTGATTTAACATCAATACTCAATTGTTCCATATTGCATACAATACAATCCTATAATAGCAATGCTCTCCCACATTTATAGCTATTAATGCTGCCCTTATTTCCCTTTTTGGTATAAGACTGCAGAAGGATGGTTTGACTAGAAATGTACAGTTTTTACCATCATACTGATTGCTTTTAGTCATTCGACAGAACTACAGTTGAACCACGGTAATTAAAATACCATTCCTTACAAAACAAATATTTTTTACCTTATTTAATAATATAACTTTTTCTAATATAGGACTAATTATCAGAATAAACAGTAGTTTATAGGTCTATTTCCTTTTAGTAAAGAACTAATGTATTAATAGGTGTGCATTTTATCTTCTTAAGCATCAAATAAAGCCTACGCTCCAAACTTTTTCTTCACTGAGACATGATCTCTTCCATCATTTGCAGTGTTTCTAAATTGCACTGTTAGTCATTTCTTTCCAATTTTTAACATGTTTTATCTATTATTTTCTGTAAACCTGTGTCTGACCATTACAAGTCCACAATAAATGGTTATAAGTGACGTGTTTAAGGGATCATATGCAACATCCTTCATTTATTCTCTTAGGTAAGGCGAGATCTCCACTTAAGTATCATACTTAGAGGGAAAATGTGCTTTAGGCATTATAAAGCTTGAAGCATCAGAATCGGTACTCAGTATCAGCCGATCACCATGATAAAGGATTCGTTACTTGGTATCGGCTGCAAAAATCCTGATCGGAGCATCCCTGGTTTTTAACTTATTTTTTTATTTTTTTTTACCTTTTTCACATGTTTTTAGTTTGACCACTTACCAATTTTCAGATTTTATTAAGTACAGGTCAGAATAAGTACAGTATGTTTTGATTTTTACACAAGTTAATCAGTTACAATAAATGATAATAAAAAAAACCTCCCTTCATTTTTTACACTTTTTATTTTCATAAATGTTATCTGAAATATTAAAGTAGACATTTTACTTGTATTTAATATGCTTTCTACCACTTTTAAATGTTATTTGATACAGACACCAAAATGGGACATCTCATGTTTGACCAATATATCAAATATTAACTATATACTGTATATATATAAATGTAAGCAATACTTTGAATAATATTAGAAAAGAGATGTGATGTGTGAAAGGTATGTATCCCATTCTCTATGCTGGATAGAGGATTAAATGTTTCATTTAATTTCAAAATTAAGTCAGATTGCAAAAAAGGTGTGCATAGTGGAGCACCTTGATTACAGTGCTAATGGGTATGAGCGACCTGTGTGAGAGTCTCAAAAATACACATACACACACATACATAAATCCAGATTTGCACATTCGCAGTCACAGTGAAATTTTAAATATTGAAAATTTTTTGTACAATTTGAAAAACAATGGTGTTTTGCATTTTGCCTGTATTTTTATTTTGTGCACATTAATTGTTTATATATATATATATATATATATATATATATATATATATATATATATATATATATATATATATATATATATACACACTAGTCGTGCTGTGCAGATCAGGTGCTTTTTGACCTAAACTACATAGTAGCTTTGCACACCTAGGTGGTTCACTGAATGAAACTGCCCACAGATTATTTGAAGTCATTTTTCAAATGTTATTTTTTTGTTTTATTAATGACATCACCAGCGACTAGTTGACATCAACTCGACTTTGATAACATAAAAGTCGACTTCAAAAAATTAACTTCCAACTTGTTAAAAGTCGTTAAAGTTGTTCAACCCCTAATATATATATATATATATATATATATATATATATTATAGGGGTTGAATGACTTTAACGACTTTTAATGACTTTTTAGATTTTCGGAAGTCGACTTTTAGGTCATCAAAGTCGACTCGACGACAGCTAGCATATATATATATATATATATATATATATATATATATATATATATATATATATATATATATATATATATATATATATATATATATATATATATATATCGTGTACATGAATTTGGTTTCATGCATGTGAATTTTGCTACGCATATGTACATTGTGTTTTTCAATTATTATTGAGACTAATCTACCTCCATGAAATGCAATTTAAAAAAAAAATTACTTTAGACTAATCTACCTCCACGATTTTGTTAAAACCCAATGGAACTTTAAAGGACTGTTGTTGTTGTTACCCTGTCATCTATTTTACCTTATTTTGGATTGTGTCCGTCCAAAAGACCCTTTGCAGCTGGTAATGGAAATCCACACCAACAGCGGCTCCTCTGTTCTGGGACTGAACCAGTGTTTGAGAGCCGTGTCCATGAACATCAGCGATCAGCAGGTCTCTGCCGTTGGAGAATATAAGCGAAGGCACGCCAGCTAAACAAGACAAAACACAGTGAATTAATGAAGGATACGGTTTGACAGTCTTCAGAGAACACACATCATATAACTCACTTTTGATAAGGCATAATTAATGTGAGAGAGCTTAGAATTGGCTGTGTGGTGTCAGCGTTAGTTATTCATTTTTCAGATGCTGCCAAACAAATGGTTGGGAGGCAGACATTTCAGGAGCTTAATAACATGATGGTGTGCGAACCAAACAGAGTGATGGGTTACAAAAAGCCTGATTAATGGACATGTGAGATAACAGCTAACAGCAGGAATATCCAACTGAAAGCTGTGATGTTGGCGTGAAAGTACAGTAAAATACAATGAAGACATAAGAGTAAACTAAAAACAAACCAATGAATACTGCTATCAAATTCATTCATTCGTTCATTTTCAGCCTGATCCCTTTATTATTTAGGGGTCGCCACAGCGGAATGAACCGCCAACTTATACAGCACATGTTTTACGCAACAAATGCCCTTCCAGCTGCAACCCATCACTGGGAAACACCCATACACACTCATTCACACACATACACTACGGACATTTTAGCTTACCCAATTCACCTGTACCACATGTTTTTGGACTTGTGGGGGAAACCGGAACACCCGGAGAAAACCCACGCGAACGCTGGGAGAACATGCAAACTCCACACAGAAATGCCAACTGACCCAGCCGAGGCTCGATTCAGAGACCTTCTTGCTGTGAGGCAACAGCGCTACCCACTGTGCCACCGTATCGCCCCCTGCTATCAAATTATGCTCTCAAAATAAATCTTTGTAACATAATTAAAACATTATTTGTATTTATATTATGCAATTAAAGTAGTTGTTAATTCAGTCTGATCTGTTTCACTATGAAAAAAGGGCACTGAGTAATAAAAATATATTTGTAAACCAGTGTAAAATACATAAACAATATTTAAATAACACATTGTTTAACTTATTATTTTTAAAAAGCACAAAGTAAACAAAAACAATTTTAATCCTGTATATGTGGAATAAAATATATTTTAATGAACATTTATTCAATTTAAATGATATATTATGTTGAAAAGCAAATAAAACAAAATTTTTAACAACAAATAAATTATTTTAAGTAAACATTTCTTGGGGCGACGCAGTGGCGCAGTAGGTAGTGCTATCGCCTCACAGCAAGAAGGTCGCTAGCTCGAGCCTCGGCTGGGTCAGTTGGCGTTTCTGTGTGGAGTTTTCATGTTCTCCCTGCGTTCGCGTGGGTTTCCTCCGGGTGCTCCGGTTTCCCACACAGTCCAAAGGCATGTGGGTAGGCTAAATTGTCCGTAGTGTATGTGTGTGAATGAGTGTGTATGGGTGTTTCCCAGAGATGGGTTGCAGCTGGAAGGGCATCCGCTGTGTAAAACATGTGCTGGATAAGTTGGCGGTACATTCCGCTGTGGCGACCCCAGATTAATAAAGCCACTAAGAAAATGAATGAATGAACATTTCTTTACATTTGTACTCTTATAACTCGTATAAAATATACGATATATAATAAAATAAAAATACATCTTTATTAATCTTATGTTATAATGAAGAAAAAAGGGGACACAGTAAATTAATACAACTTTTAAAAGCGAGTAAACCTATGCAGAAAGTCTTTTAAAAGATAAAAGACTCATGTATCACATTTTGATTTAAGCATATTACTTTAAGTGAATGTAGCCTGACAGATAATCACAAGCACAGATAATATTTTAAAAGTATTACTGTTGTTTTTGTTTACCGTTTTTCAATAGTTGTACTGTTAATAAATTAAATGTTCAATGCGGCTTGACTAATGTTTCCTTCATTTACAGATATTGCGATATATTGTGGATCATATGTGATACAGTGGTCCCTCGCTATAACGCACTCACCTTTTGTCGCCCTCACAGTTTCACAGGTTTTTTTTTGTGCAATTTGACATGCTTTTTAGCACAGCGCATTGTGTTCTGCGGCCTGATTGGCTGTAGACCATTGTCAATCAATCTCCTCCTTTCTCCTGTACTGTACAGAATCCACTCAGCTTACCAAATTAACATGAATCTTTGATCACTAGCAGTGTGAGTTCCAACAAGGATTCAGAAAGGGGTGTAACTGTCTGCTGCAAGACCATTGTAAAGTGGGTCGCACACCAGATGCGCCAGGCCACGCAGCACCACGCATTTTAGAATTGTAAACATAGGTTGGCATCAGGGAACGCATACCACAGCTATGACTCAAGACACTGTTCGCTAAAAATGGAGTCTGCTTTAGTTTTGTGGATCAGTGACTGCAGGAAAAATAACATTATGCTGGATGCCAACATTATCTGCATAAAAGCTAACAAGCTTTGTGGACAGTGATGAATGTTTGACCCTGACAACAGGTTTTGATCCGTCGTTTCATTCTATAATACTCGACTTATTTTTCTACGAAGGTTTGAACTTTGACAAAATAAACAAAATAAAGCTGACTACTTCCTGGATTTTGTCTAATCTGGGTTATTTTTAGATTGTAACTCCCTCGATTAACAAGGGACCACGATATATCCTTATAAAATATATGTAAAATATAATGACAGTATCATATTGTGAGTTGAGCTGTGTTTTTTGAAAGTGAGAATATACAATTTTTACAATCAGATAGAAAAATATTTTTAACAGATATTACCCCATATAATTCCCCACCCCCCCACCCCATTATACGCACATCAGGAAACACAGAATAACTATAGTTTAGACCAAGCTGTTAGATACTTTATAATAAGTTGACATCCGTAGCATCAGATGAGGGTTAAGTGTCCAAGATTTCTTTGACGTTGCATATATAGATTTTCCATGTCGTAAGAATGTCCACTTTGGCATGGTTGATCCGTGCTGATGACAGTTCCAGATACAGTATTTCCAATAGTGAATGTAACCAGTGTTTAACTGAGAGATCATGAGGAGGTTTCCACCTTTGTACCAACATTTTCTTTGTAGCAGTTGAAGCAGCTAACCAAAATTTACGGACCTTTGCATCTAAGGGAAATTGAGAGTTATCGTTCAATAGTAACAATACAGGATCTTTGGGAAAACCAATTTTTGTAACTTTAAATAAAATGTCCAGCACCGAATCCCAAAGTTTTTGCACCTCCGGACATTCCCACATCATATGAAAAAAGGTATCTGGACTCTGTGGTTCACAGAACTTACAATATGGATTTGGAGATAAACCTATGATATGTCGTATACGTGTGGTTAAATATGCCCTGTGAATAGTTTTAAAATGAATAAACTGGTGATTAGGGTTTGTGGAAGCGTGGAATGGAGTTGAGCTGTGTTTCTCTACACACAGGCATTGAGCATGTTAAAGGTCTGACGGAACTCACATGAGGGATTTGCTCTGCAGTATCTGTGCTGCTCCAGAATATAACCGTCCCGACAGCTGCAGCGGTGACTCCCAATGCGATCCTCACACAGCTGATCACACATTCCCCACAGACTGCAGTCATCATAATCTGAATAATGCACACAGAAAACAGAGACATCAGTGTCAAGATAGCTGTTTCACAGATTAGTACTTTTCACACTGCTCTTAACCCTGGGTTATCATCATTCTTTTAAAGGTCCCGTGAAGTGCTTTAAAATGTGCAGTTTTTATACGTTGTATGGCGTAATCTTGATTGAGAGGGTAGGACATAGAGTAGCTCCTCCCCTTTTTAAAAAAACAGCCAATAGCATTTCGTTTTTATAACAGCTCTGCCAGTGAGGGATGAGATCAAGTGCAGCAAATGAAAACATCTTGAAGGGGGCGGGGCATGTCAGATACTAGAGAGCATTTGATTGGTCACAATTTGATGAGAAACTGAAGTATGAGGTGGTGTGAAAAAATCGTTGATCCATTTAGGCGGAAGTGACAAACTGCAAGCTTAGGATGTTTGTATCAGGTTCATTTCTTTTAAATGTAAATTTTGTCACTGTCTTTAGCACACTAGCTAATAGATATCCTTAAGACTAACATATTGATACTAACATCTAAAATACTTTATTTTAATTTCACTTTAAGCACAGTGTGAAAAGCCCTATTGTGAATTAGTTTTGTCGCCATACTGGAATTTCAGATTTCAAAACCTTAAAGGTATTAAACCCAAAACGTGACGTTCACAACATCGACTGTAAAATGAGTAGCTGAAAACTCTGGATAAATATATAAAGTGGAAGTGACAAACTGCAAGCTTAGGATGTTTGTATCAGGTTAATATCTTCTAAATGTGAATTTTGTCACTGTGTTTAGCACTCTAGCTTACAGATATCCTTAAAGATTCAGGACACCCTGGAGTACTTTTTTATTATTATTTTAACAGATTTGTGTGTGTTCAGCATCAGTTAAGACAATGTTAGCACCTGTCAGCTTTAATTTTGAGAAAAACTGGATAATTTTGAGCTTTTCTCAGCTAATTTCAACTACCGGGATTAAAATCGGTGACGTAGCGCGAGTCGGTAACACTTTATTTTGATGGTCCATTTGAGTATTAGTAGACTATCTGCTTAATATCTGTTGATACTGCTCCTTCAACAGAGATATAACTGACTAGAAGAATCTTTGCAAGTACATGTCAGCTTACACTAACCCGAACCCCAACCTAACAGTCTATAATATAATGAGAATTAGTTGGCATGTAGATGCCATGTAACTTAAATTCAACAAACAGACCATCAAAATAAAGTGTGACCCGCGAATCTGCTAGTGGAGTGATGATGCGTCGGTTTCTCATTATTATTCATAGCGGAGTTTTCTTATCCTATGAGAAGACCCTGCTTCTAAATTATTCATGAGAGCTTGTGCTTCACGAAAGCAAGGCAGACCTTCCAAGCTGCGAGACCCAATGACTGGGTGAGGCCGCGCACGACACGGGTCATATGTGTTTGTTTCCATTATCCACAGGGTTTGTTGCATGTTTTTCCACGTGATTCTGCGAGGGCTGATACAGCAAAGCTATTGGTTTTCAGCAAGCATTTTTGTCAGGAGAGCTGTACGATAAATGGAAATTGGCAGACATTCAAACACATCACCTATCCGTGCTGCTGTGTCCGCCTATGTTTAAAATCTCCAGATTACCGGCAGGGCTAATGGTTGAAATAGACAGGGAAAGAGACCTGCTGCACTGTTATCCACTGTGTTTGCATTCAGACCCAGAGATTCAGGTGGAATAGTCCTCCTCATTTTTAGTTTTTATATAAACACGATTATCTTTTTGATGATGTAACAAATTGTGGTTATGTGTATATGAAATTATGAATAACAAATGTAGCAGGACATTAAATTACTTACTGTTTGTCTTTTTGTATTTTTAATTTTGTAAACTCTAAAATCATGGGTCTCCTCCAAGCAGCAACCTCCCGCTCTCCCTCGGGAAGCCAATACGGAAGTAACTGAAACTGCAATTCATCAAAATTCCGCTAGTCCTGGCTCCATAATAGAGCAAATTGCAATTGAGCCCACTGTTAGAATGGCCAACTTTACAGCAGAAAAAAAGGTGTTTACAGCCTGGTACAAAGAACGATTTTGGTTCATATAGCTATTATTACCCTCCATGACAACTGTGAGGAGGGTGTATTTTTTTATAACTCATCCATTTCCTTTATATTAGGTTATATTAAGTTTGCATAATTAAGGGCGTGGCCACTTGAGTGACAGCTAGGTCTCGCTGGTCGCCGTCACTTCACCTCAGCTGAATCCGGCAGATTAGCCACTGATCTCGGCATATTCATCGTATTTTTGTTTTGTTTTATGTGGCTTTACACAGTCAGCTGCCTTTTGGACTTATTTCTTACAATTATCAGATGATATGGGATGCTGTGTGCATTTAATTGTGCTCACAAACCATTCACGTGGCCTCCGTTTCCCATGTGAGTAAAGTTATATACTTATATACCATCTCTATAAATGTATTTGTTTTATTTAAGATCATTTATCATTAATATTTTTCTTTAAACCTGTAATGCACTCCAGAATGTGACAGATTGATTAGCTGTAGGCTCTAGAACAGTCATCTGAAGCGTTATCATACAGTGTTATGCTGGATTTCATCAATAGTCTTGCATTTACTAACACACACTATATCTGAAGTGTTTGGAAGTAATTAGTGTTTTCCTCCTGTAGAAAAACATCATAAGAGCAATGCTTAGTGGCTCAATGTATTACAACAGCGTTTTTAAAAGTCTAAACACTTTATTGATATAGTGTACAGCCAAGCACATGTGGTCAGAACACAAACGAGTCGCAGGTAATACAGTATCAAGCGTTTCTCCCAAAGTAAAGTCTGTCTGCCAGGTCTAAGCAAAGTGCCAGCAGGTGTCTGTAGCTCCGCTCCCTCTCCGCCTCTTTGCCCTTGTTTGGTATCTCGCCGTGGGTGCGATGACGCGCGAACAAAATGGCGACGGTTGGCCGCGCCTACTTGTAGCTTCTTTTGCAGTGTTCAGAAACCTATGGGTGACGTCACAGATACTACGTCCATATATTTTACAGTCTATGGTCTCCTCACGGTTTGTGTCTTATTTTGTGAGCCGACTGACAACAGTTGTTCGCTCTCCTCTTTTTCCCCTGCTCTGCCGGCCACGCCCACTCTTCCCTCTGATCGCAGCGCTCCATGCCCATCTCGGAGCATATTTGGAAGACTTGAACCGAAAGTGGGGGGTTTCATGGCCCTTTAAGACTAACATATCTATACTAACATCTAAAACACTTTATTTTCATTTCACTTCAGAATTTCAGATTTCAAAACCTTAAAGGTATTCGACTATCACAGTAATCGACTGTGAAATAAGTGGCTGAAAACTCTGGAACTTTAAAATGAATGGAATGTTTTACCTATGCAGGAGCGGCTGTCATTTGTGTTGAGCACATATCCAGGTGGACAAGCACAGGTTCCTCCGTCTGGGGACGCGTGACAGTGATGTTCACAGCTCAGCGAAGCACAGCGCCAGATACCTGACACACAAGACACAAACACACATCAGCAAAAGCCATATACAAGGAAAAGGCCAAACTAATGCAAGGATTCTGGTAGTTTATGATGATAGCCTTAAATTCATTGACTGCAAGCAAATGCTAAACAGAATGTTAAACTAGAAAATAATCTATTTGTATTAGTTAACAAATTGATGCAAAATAGGGCGGCATGGTGGCTCAGTGGTTAGCATTGTCGCCTCATAGCAAGAAGGTTGCTTGTTCGAATCCCAGCTGGGTCAGTTGGCATTTCTGTGTGGAGTTTGCATGTTCTCCCCATGTTGGTGTGGGTTTCCTCTGGGTGCTCCGGTTTCCCCCACAATCCAAACACATGCGCTATAGGTGAATTGGAAAAAACAAAATTGGCCAAAGTGTATGAGTGCCTGTGTGAATGTGAGAGTGTATGTGTTGCTTCCCAGTACTGGGTTGCGGTTGGATGGGCATCCGCTGTGTAAAACATATGCCAGAATAGTTGGTGGGTCATTCCACTGTGGTGACCCCTGATATATAAGGGACTAAGCCGAAAGAAAATGAATGAATGGTAAATCTTATGACATTGACAAGGCTGATCCCGCCCCCATGCCAGTAAACACCAATCAGAGAAGACATCTTGTTGAGGGTGGGGACAGGAATTTATTTAACTGAAAGATTAAGAGGAAAGACAATATTACAAATCTATGACGTACTCAAATAAATCACAGGCTGTTATACTGTAAATATTACAATATTTAATTTTAATGTCAGTAATTTTAAAATGTCACATAATCAAACTTTTCAAAACTGCAAATAAAAGATATTTTTTAATACGTTTTCTTTTTATTATTAATTTTCCTTCAGCTTAGTCTCTGATTTATTAGAGGTCGCCACAGCAGAATAAACCGCCAACTATTACAACATATGTTTTACACAGAGGATGCCCTTTCAACTGCAATCCAGTAATGGGAAACACCCATACACACTCATTCACACTCCGGCCACTTTAGTTTATTCAATTCAACTGTACCGCATGTCTTTGGACTGTGGAGGAAACCGGAGCACCTGGAGGAAACCCACGCCAACACGGGAGAACATGCAAACTCCACACAGAAATGCCTACTAGCCCTGCCGGGAATCGAACCAGCAACCTTCTTGCTGTGAGGCGACAGTGATAACCACACATTAATACTTTTTATTTGTATTTAAAAACTTCACATTTAATTTTAACGCTATTTGCCATTTTTGTTTTCCAATTTTTGTCTTTAAATTTATGTTAATTACACTACTGTATTATTGTATTAAAAATCTAATTTATTTGATCATTTAAATAATAGAAATATTGCTTAAATAAAATAATCTCATCCTTCAAGTTCCTGGGGACCCACATCTCAAAGGACCTTTCCTGGACCACCAACACCTCCAGCCTGGTCAAGAAGGCTCACCAGCGCCTATTTTTCTTAAGGCAACTTAAGAAGAACCAGCTTTCATCAGCCGTCTTGGTGAACTTCTACCGATGCACAATAGAAAGCATCCTGACCAACTGCGTCACAGTCTGGTATGGAAGCTGCTCTGTTGCTGAGCGTAAGGCACTGCAGCGGGTGGTGAACACTGCCCAACGCATCACAGGGACTACACTGCCAGCCATTGAGGACATCCAGAAGAAACACTGTCTGCGCAGAGCACGCAGTATTCTTAAGGACACCTCTCACCCTGCTCACAGACTGTTTTCTCTCCTGCCTTCCGGCAGGCGCTTCAGGCTCCCCCGGACAAAAACCAGCAGACTGAGGAACAGCTTTTTCCCCAGAGCTGTCTTCCTTTTGAACTCTGCCCCTCACTGACTCTTTTGCCCCCCCAATACACCCCCCACACTCCTCTAACTTATACTCCTCACAATCACTGCACTATTTAACATTTGCACATTTAAAGTTTGCACATATTCATTGCACTGATTCACTTATCTGAACTGGACATACCCACAGCACATGGACATTTGTAATTATGTTTATCTATCTGCACACTTCTGCTATTAATAGTATCCTGTACATATATTCATTCATTGTAAATCTGTTCATAGCTAAAACAACCTGTATATAATGTTCATAGTACATCCATCTGTAAATATTACCATAGTTTTTCTATAACTGCACTTTATAACTTATACCTGTATCCTGCACTTGCTGCTATTGCACTGCTGGTTAGACCGAATTGGCATTTCGCTGCCTTGTACTTGTACATGTGTAATGACAATAAAGTTGATCTAATCTAATCTAATCTAATCTAATCTAATCTAATCTAATCTAATGTTAAACAAAGAATCTCTAATTATTTGAGCATTTTTTAAATTATTTTTTAATTGTTTTATAAAAATAAAACTCAAATAAATGACACATTCTCCATGAAAACCTTAATACAATAGAATGATAAATGCTTCTTTGTATTTGTTTGAGCTTTTTTGAATATTTTGTTAATAATGTTGTGTCTACGTTTTTTTAACGTCTTTTAAATCATCTTCAGTTATTGAAATTAATCTGAAATAAAATCTTTAAAGCATAAAACACAAAAAAAACACCACTAAAAAGACTCAAACTAAGCATAAAAACTAGAGCTATGTATAATAATAGGTCAAATAAACTAATAAAAAACTAATATAAATGAAACCTAAATGAACGATGAACACATACGCTACATTCATAAATAAATACAATTAAATCAGCCAGTGTGACAGGAGTATTAATGATATTTAGGTGGTAACTGACTGCAGTTGCGTCCGGCGGTGATGTTGCTCTCATCTTCTCCATCAGGGCAGTGGACCGTCCCATCACAGAGGTGGTCAAAAGGGATGCAGACACCAGAAGAAGGACACGGCCATTCGCCTGGATAACACTCCCGCTGGACATTATCTGAACACACCACATACACAACACTTCAGCCCATAATTATACAGCTGTCATCGCACTGCTCTGAGACACTGAGCATGCAGAAGGTCACTTTAAATAAGTAAAACTGCACAAAAGCACACAAACCTATCACAAATGGATCAAAAAGTAAAAAAAAAAATTACAAGAAAGCAAATACACCGCAAAAAATACTTTCCTTAAGAGATTTTGTCTAGTTTCTAGTCCAAATATCTAGTACTTTCTACACTGTTAATGTATTTTGTAAATTACACACTGTTCAACTCAAATACGAACTAGGGCTGCATGCTGTTGGAAAAAAACTGACATTGCAATATTTTATTTTACTGCGATTGTATAAATACAATTTTAACAGATGACTTGAATATCTCTTTGTAAAGAATACATCGTTTTAAATGATTGGGTTGATTTTATAAGCAAGTCTATGTGCATAAAATACAATTAAAAAAGACAAGCAAAGTTAAATACGCATAACAGAGCAAGTATACAAATTAAATAAACAGTGACTTATGAATTACTGGGGAAGTCGAACAGAATTCAGCAACAGAAAAGAAATGTTATCCATTGAGTAAATAATTATATAAATATACAATTAATCTTTAAGGTACAAACTAGGGCTGTGTGATCAATCGAAATCGAATCGCAATCGCGATTTGAAACACTGCGATTAGCTAAATCGCAAGAGGCTGCAATATGAAATTTATTTGTATTATTTAAGTGAAGTTTCATAAACTAATTTCGAGAGGAGCACGTGATATGATTGAGCACGTCTGGCCACTCATCTGTAATCAGTAATAATCCAATCAGAGTGATCCTAGTTTACTATAAATGGATCATTTTCTCCCTACTGTTTCTATCTTCGTTTGGAAGAATCTCTCCTTCCACCCCATCTCCTCCTTTTCCTCCCTTTTCTAAAGGGGGAGCTCTCGAGACCTACCTGATCTCAGATCTCCTGATATGCTTATCGACCGGGCGGGAGCCCTGGGCTCAAATATCTCCGAGCTCAGGGTTCTCTCCCGGGACAGCATGCCAAACCTGCTTTATACGCCAAGCATATCTAAGTGGGAACTCTTGAATTTCCCCTGCCCAGAGCAAATGCGTGACTGCTGTCTGTGTGTGACAGTCTTACTAGCCAATTGAGTGAGCACAACTGAGTGATGAGTGCCTTGCTAAAAAGTCAACTCAAAGTATAGCCAGACACTCAATCTAGTAGCAAGCAACAGTAAAGTACAATTTCAGAGTTGTTTCAGCCATGTTAGTTTGCTGAGTGTTCGGTGTTTTTATAATTATTATTTTTTGTTTGTATTATAAGCGGCGTCATGGTGGCGCAGTGGGTAGCACAATCGCCTCACAGCAAGAAGGTCACTGGCTTGAGCTTCAGCTGGGTCAGTTGGCATTTCAGTGTGGAGTTTGGATGTTCTCCCCGTGTTTACTTGGGTTTCCTCCGGTAGCTCCGTGTGTTTCCCCCATGCGTTACAGGTGAATTGGGTAAGCTAAATTGTCCTTAGTGTACAGTATGTGTGTGAATGAGAGTGTGTGGGTGTTTCCCAGTGATGGATTGCCACTGGAAGGGCATCCGCTGCGTAAAACATGTGCTGGGTAAGTTAGCGGTTTAATCCGCTGTGGCGACCCCAGATTAATAAAGGGACTAAGCTGAAAAGAAAATGAATGAATGTATAATAAGATACTCTATCTCCCTAATTTGAGTTCAACTTGTTTACAGAAAGGTAAGGTCATTTTATTTGTGCTTACTGTTTGCTCTAGAGAGAAATGAGTGTTTAGTTTCTGAACATTTAAAAATAAATCTGAATAAATGTTTAAGTTAATATCTTTTCAGTTCCTTTTTTAACCAACACTCACTAAATTGTAGCAGTAAGACTCTTTAATACAGATTATTGAGATGAAGCTTGACTCCAAAATTAAAATCGCAAATCAAATAAAAAAAATCGCAATATCTAAAATATCAAATAAATAAATAAATAAATAAATAAATAAATAAATAAATAAAATAAAAATCGCAATTAGATATTTTCCCCAAATCGCACAGCCCTAATGCAAACGTTCAATTTATTGTGCCAAAATGCATTAAATTAGCTTGAAATGCTTAGTCACAGGCCTTAAAAACAAATGCAAATAATTAACATTCACTCTAAGGTTAGAATTTGAAATGATGCCATTATGTTGTGAACTGTAATGCCCGATTAATTATAATCATAACTTGATATTGCAGATCTTGCGAAGTGTCTATTGCACACTCACACATTGTGATATCGATGCCTTCCAAATATATTGTGCAGCCCTAAAATGAACTGTATTTTACTGTAGGACAGTTATGCAGTATGTTACTGTATTTTAAAGTCACATCATGAAAAGTACTATATATTTTAAAGTATTATATATATTAATATAAGACATTCAATACTGTAAATACATATACAGCTAGATAAATGGTGCAGCACATGTAAACACAGTAATTTTGCTGTAATTGATTTACAGTGAGTTACTGATGAACTGCTGCCAGTACGTTACTGTAGACTCTACAGGAAATCGTTAACATGTAGACAAGCAAAAATACTGTTTTGTTTGAAGAAATAATATGCCAAAATTAAGTGTGTAGCCAATAAGAGTCGGGGTACAATGAAGTTGAGAATCCAACATGCAGTTTTAATAAGAATCATTGGCAAGACCAGATAATGGTCAACAGGTACAAACAGGAGCGTAAGGGTAATTCAGAAGCGTAGTCGAGGTCACAGGCAAAGAGGTCGATGCTAGCATGAAATGAGAGGTGTATATATAGTCCTGCTCATTAGTCCTTACAAGCTTTAGCTGTGTGTGTGCAATCATGGGTGATCCAGTACTGGTGTGTGTGTGAGGTGCCTGATGGGAAATGTAGTGCAGTTCAGTGGCAGAATTGTAGCTGGAGATAATGAATGTTCTCCAACAATATGTAAGGGCTAGATCGCTGGTGATCGTTTTTCCTTAAAACAAGCAAAATAGCCTGCCAATGGAGTAAGTAACATCTTCTTATTTTTCCTTTTGGCGTAAGATTAATTTGCTGACCCCATTGGCTGATTATTTAACTTTTTTAAAGGAAAAACTCACTTAATTTTGACTCATTATTTCTGAAACAAAGCCAATATTTTTGTCTAAATAATACTGACAAATTGACAATAATATTGGGCCCTATTATACACCCGGCGCAATAAGGCGCAAGACGTGTTACCATGACGTATTGCTATTTTCAGACCAGCGCAAGCCTAATTTTTCCATTTTCCACCATGTTGTTTAAATAACAAATCCATTTGCTTTGCTATTTTGAGGAACTATAATAGACTGTTCAATAAACCAGCTGAAAGCAGGTCTAAAGTCCAGTGCAGAGCACGTTAGTTGTGCACCTCGCTTAAACATTGCTTAATACACACAGGATGTACAGCAATACGCTAATATCTTTACAAATGAAAAAGAATTAAAGGAACAAAATACTTTTAAAATGTATTATTTTCTACATAAATATAAAAACCACTGCCTTCATTCCTCCATCTCGAGGGGGGGGGGGGGGCTTTTTTCAGTTTATTCATGACAATTTGCTTTTGCATAATGTTTTTATTAGTAGTAGTATTTATTAAATGCATATTTATATTTGTTTTATTAAAAACAAGCTTAGAATTGTCCACTTGTCAGGTTTTAGACCATATGGGGCACAGCATGTGTACTTGGATATAACTCAGTTGTTTGAACACACTTTGTTATTATTGTTCATTTATTCGTTTGCTGGAAATTAGAACTGAATTTAGAAATAGTTTTAAAGTAAATCTTTGCGCTTAACTAGCCAAATTAAATATGTAGGCTGATGGATGTCTGTGCTTACATCACGTTTCCTTATTCACGAAAGAGAGGAAGTGAAAGTAAAGGCAGATTGGAGGAGGCTCATTCTCTCATTCTCGCGCTGCAGATGTTCTGTTTAACTGTTTTCTCTTTAGTGAAGCGTTCAGTTTTTCCACTTACAAAGTCCGTCATGTAAATAGCAAATGCGCCATGGCCCGACGCAACTGACTCTTAAAGGGAATGGGAGATGAGACTCTGATTGGTTTATTCTCAAAACACACCTATTACTCATCAGGAGAATAAGCTTAACCCTGTTAGACCATGCGCCGGAGCGTATTTTTTCATCCTTAAAATAGCAAAAGTGGATTCAGATACGCTCTTAATGCTTTTGCGCCCTGCACTTCAGACTTTGCGCCTAGATTGTTAAAATAGAGCCCATTGTCTAAAAGAATTGAAGAATTTTTAGATATTTGGACTAGAAACAAGACAAAAAAATCTAAGTAAGAAAAACTTTGCAGCGGATAAAGTGGTTAACACCAAGGCTGTAAAAGTCTTTGACATAGCGTGTGACTTTTGGAGCAGCCCAGCTCTTTTTCACATTTAAAGTAAATAAATGTGATCATTTTAGAGCCTTGGTGTTGCTGTTTTTATATATGTTGATTTTAAAGATGTACCGCAGCCTTTCTCGTCCGCATTGTCCTCACAGTCGTCCTCTCCATCACACAGCCAGACCTGATGGATGCAGCGGCCGCTGGGACAGGTGAAGTATGTGCCTCTGCAGGTGGGATAGGCTGTAGATGAATTGTACAGTAAATGAGTAAATGTATAACTTTATATTACATTTTTAATTCTTTATGGTTGGATTTGAGAAACTGAAATAAAGTCTCAGTTAAATATATAGTAATTGAAATAAAACTGAAAAATACTAAATATAATCAACATGATAATTAATAGTTTTATTTGATCACACTTTACATTAAGTTTTCATTAGGTAATGTTAGTTAATGTATTTACTAACATGAACTAATAATGAAAAATACTTGTACTGCATTTATTAATCATAGTTTAGCATTTACTGATGCATTACTAAAATCCAAATTCATGCGTGTTAACATTAGTAACTTGTTAACATTGTGCACTTTGAGTTAACATGAACTAACAATGAACAACTTTAACAATGATAACATTATTACATAATCAACGTATTGTAATACAATAAATCTGAAAATTGAAATACACATACTGCAGTTTTGTTCATCACTTCTGTCTCCACAATCGTCATCATGATCGCAGATGTATCCGCGAGGAATACATTCACCATTACTGCACTGAAACTGACCACTGCTGCACCGCTGGGCTGAACACAACAGAGAAAAAGAACAATGTATAATCGAACAAATAAATTAAATATAAAAAATAAATAAATCAATTACACCACTCAAAACTAAGCTTAGGCATTGAAGTTAGAGACTCCTAATAAATAAATATAAATTTTTGATTAAAAAAAAATTCAGTTAAAAGGATTACAAAAACCAACCCAAACCTAAGCACAAATGAACAAAAATATATCAAATATAAATTACTAATACATAACAATTTTCTAAAAGTAGTACAAAGTCAGTTTTTAACAAGTAAAGGATGAATAAACGATGAGAGAATTTTCATTTTTGGGTACAAATATAAGACACAGCGTTGTGCATGGTTTTTGTTAGGGTGCAGTTGTGAAATCCTGCAACGTTAAAGGGATAGTTCACCCAAAAATGAAAATTTGCTCATTATTTACTCACCCTTGTGTGGTTTTCCAACTATTATGATTTTTTTTCTGCACCTTCACCCTTCACTTGTTTTAAACATAACATACACACACAAAGAAGATATTTTGACGAAAGCTGAAAACCTGTAACCATTGACTTCCATAGTAGGAAAAACAAATCCTATGAAAGTCAATGGTTACAGGTTTCCAGCTTTCTTTAAAATAGCTATAAAAGTATACGTATAAAGACAGAAAGTCATATAGGTTTTAAACAAGTAAAGGATGAATAAACGATGACAGAATTTTCATTTTTGGGTGAACTGTCCCTTTAATTACCAATAGAACAACTATAATAGCAAACAAATAATATTAAAAAAGAACTGCACTGAGTAACATGACCCCAAGACCACTCTGACAACACTGGCATCATATTAAATAGAACGTTTAGTCACAATTCATGCTATTAACTACTGAGTTATCACATATTATTAAGATATTAACTGTTCGTTAGTAGTTATTTAACAATACCCAAAACCTAAACCCATATTCTACCTCACTAACTATTAATAAACAGCTAAATAGTAGTTTATTAAGCGAGAAGTGTTAGTTAATGGTTTGTTAATATCATGTATTGTGACCTGATCTAAAGTGTTTCCAAGTAAAAGACCTCTCTAATTAAAACACATATTATAAATATTATACACACACTCTAAAACACTTTTAGCTTTAACACTACAGAATTATAATAAACTAATATGCACAATAATAAGGTACAAATTTAAGACACAGCATTGTGCATGGTTTTTTTTAGGGTGCAGTTGTGAAATCCTGCAATGTTAAAGGGATAGTTCACCCAAAAATGAAAATTTGCTCATTATTTACTCACCCTTGTGTGGTTTTCCAACTATTATGAATTTTTTTTCTGCACCTTCACCCTTCACTTGTTTTAAACATAACATACACACACAAAAGAAGATATTTTGACGAAAGCTGAAAAGCTGTAACCATCGACTTCCATAGTAGGAAAAACAAATCCTATGAAAGTCAATGGTTACAGGTTTCCAGCTTTCTTTAAAATAGCTATAAAAGTATACGTATAAAGACAGAAAGTCAAATAGGTTTTTAACAAGTAAAGGATGAATAAACGATGACAGAATTTTCCTTTTTGGGTGAACTGTCCCTTTAAATACCAATAGAAAACTATAATAGCAAACAAATAATATTAAAAAAAGAACTGCACTGAGTAACATGACCACAAGACCACTCTGACAACACTGGCATCATGTTAAATAGAACGTTTAGTCACAATTCATGCTATTAACTACTGACTTATCACATATTATTAAGATATTAACTGTTCGTTAATAGTTATTTAACAATACCCAAAACCTAAACCCAGATTCTACCTCACTAACTATTAATAAACAGCTAAATAGTAGTTTATTAAGCGAGAAGTGTTAGTTAATTGTTTATTAATATCATGAATTGTGAATTGAACTAAAGTGTTTCCAAGTAAAAGACCTCTCTAATTAAAACACATATTATAAATATTATACACACACTCTAAAATACTTTTAGCTTTAACACTACAGAATCATAATAAACTAATATGCACAATAATAAGATACAAATTTAAGATGCAGCATTGTGCATGGTTACTTTCAGGGTGCAGCTGTGAAATCCTGCCATGTTAAAGAGATAGTTCACCCAAAAATGAAAATTTGCTCATTATTTACTCACCCTTGTGTGGTTTTCCAACTATTATGAGTTCTGCACCTTCACCCTTCACTTGTTTTAAACATATTTGACTTTCTTTCTTCTGTTGAACACGAAAGAAGATATTTTGAAGAAAGCTGAAAACCTGTAACCATCGACATCCATTGTAGGAAAAACAAATACTATGAAAGTCAATGGTTACAGGTTTCCAGCGTTCTTCAAAATATCTATATCTATAAGTATACGTATAAAGAAAGAAAGTCAAATAGGTTTTAAACAAGTGAAGGCTGAGTAAATGACAGAATTTTCATTTTTGGGTGAACTGTCCCTTTAAATGCAAGGCCTGTGTTCATGCATGTGTTTGCTGCCAGAGAAAGACACTCACTGCAGTTGGCCTCATCTGAGCCGTCTCGGCAGTTGAGCACCTGGTCACAGCGCTGGCTCCGATTAAAACACGCCCCGTTAGCGCACCTCAGCTCTGAGCATTCTGGGTAAACTGAAAAAAAAGAGCACAACCATCACTCGCTCATTCAATCAAACAGCACTAAAATGTTGTTTAGATTTCAGTAGTGACATTTACAATTACACTGAACTGAACTAAACTCTGAACACTGGACTGAAGCAGATTCAATTTACTAGAACTTCTATGTTAACCTGCTTGACATTCAATCTACACTGTAAAAGCGTTATAGAAATAAAGATAAGGATGAACTGAATTAAATAAAATCCCTGTGTAATACAATACAGGGTATACCATGGGTCCCCAACCTCCGGGCCACACAAGAAATCATTAATTATTTCTGTTTTATTTATTATCTTAGTCTGAATCTTTTATTTTGAAACATCTTTTATTTTGAAAAATGACCGTATTCTCTCAGTTACATCTCGGTAAATTGAGTGCCAAAATTTAACACACAAGCAGCAAAATGAGTAAGAAACAGACATCTCTGGAAAGTTTCTTTGCGAAGGGGAAAAGGCCCAGTCAAGGACCCCCAAACTGCCAAGAAATGGATCCACAACACATCTGTCAACAAATCAGGTGAATCCAGCATGACTGTGCAAGAAAAAGATGAACTGCTGGAGATTGCAAATGACAGGGGCTGTCTTTTCCGCATGGACGCTCCAATGGAGGCACGCAAATTGTGTGTGCATATTGGAAGTGGTGCAACGCACTCGCACCTTCCAGGCGCACCCAGTTGCATACTGTAAACGCACCACAAGTCACAAGGCAAGAACTGACTGATCAGCTTCCTATTTTGAGGGGAATATACATGTTTTGGTAGACTAATTATCTCAGACAAACACTACAGCGCTTTTTAATTTTCTCTATAAATAAAACTTGTATCAGAACTGCAGCAATGTTTTGTCAGCTTGTCATCCTCTGAGAAAACGGTTGATGGTCACCTAGCAATCTACGTAATCTACGTACACCCACCCCCTCCCCCAGGCAGTGGTAAAATTCTCAAGCATTGACCGGTCCGCAGTGATAAAAAGTTTGGAGACCACTGGTATATACAACACTGAGGGGGTGTTGTTAATGCAACTCAGGCTCATTATTGATAAGTACCCCAATATACATTTCTGGAGAGCGCCAAATACATCACAGGAGCTATGTTTTTTGCAGTTTATGTTTTGGCGAATCCACCAGAGGCCGCTGCTGTGTACGCTTTTTAAGATCTTAAATTTCTCTCGCGAGTGCCATTCACGCCTGCTGTTCTTGCATAAATCCACCAGAGGCCACTGTCGACTGACTGGCTGATCGACTGACCAATCCCCCACCCACCCCCTTTCCTAAACCCAACCGACAATGTTTTTAAAAGCACCCATTGACCCGCCCACCCTACTTTCAGATTTTACCACGTTCTCACCCTGTTATTTACTTGTATATTTTATTTTTGCCTTTTGTTTTTGTTTTACCCGCTTTCTAGAACTGTTCTTTACCAGACTCGAACTCCGTCATCACAGTCAACTCCTCTCTGTGTCTCAAGTCTGCCGACAAACATGGCGAGCTACAGGGCAAACTGGTAAAAGCGGAAAAGCCGTCCATACAGAGGTAAGCAGTCAGCTGGTAGCACGAAAAGAAACAGTCATACCCCCGTAGCATTCGTTTTAAAGATGAAAAGCCGCCATACGTACTTCTGGCTACCTAATTTGCGCTCTCCAGAAATGTATATAGGGCTCCGCTTTCACTATGAGCCTGTGTTGCCTTAATGTGCAAGAAAAAAAAGGTATCAAGCTAATGCAGAAAACAAACACAGACTTCTGCAGCCACGTGAGCGAGAGTAAAGCAGTGTGTGATGAAAGCTGAATGATGGCTCAGACACTGAACTGACACTCGCACTAATCCACACAGGAATCTGCAATCAACTCGGACTAACAAGAAGCATATTGTGGCCATTTCTGTCCATCAGCGAGACTCTTAATCTTACAAATTGATTAAAATGCCACAGGAGCCTTTGAGGGGTGGAGGAAACACACACACACACACACACACACACACAGACTGACATACAGACAGAAAGACACACACACAGACAGACACAAAGATACACACACACACATACACACACATGGACAAACACAAGAGATCATATTCTCTCTTTAATAAACACACACACAAGCACACAAGCACACAAGCGTGCACAAATTCACAGACACTCACAGAGGCAGACATACACACAACCACAAAGACAGGCAGACACACACACCCACAGACACACAATCATGCGCAGACACACACACACACACATAAACACACGCATACACACACAAACACACAGAGACACACACACACAGACACACACACAGACACACACACAGACAGAAAGACGGACACAAACACGCACAGAGACAGATAAAACACACAGATACACACACACACACACAGAGAGACAGACAAAAAGAAACACACACACACAGACATACACAGACACACACGGACACACACACACAGACAGATGGATAAACACACACACACACACACACACACAGACTGACATACAGACAAAAAGACACACACACAGTCAGACCCAAAGATACACACACACACACACACATAAACATACATGGACAAACACAAGAGATCATATTCTCTCTTTAATAAACACACACACAAGCACACAAGCACACAAGCGTGCACAAATTCACAGACACTCACAGAGGCAGACATACACACAACCACAAAGACAGGCAGACACACACACCCACAGACACACAATCATGCGCAGACACACACACACACACACACACAAACACACACATACACACACAAACACACAGATACACACATACACACATACACACACACACAAACACACACATACACACACACACACACACACACACACACACACACAGACAGACGGACACAAACACGCACAGAGACAGATAAAACACACAGATACACACACACACACACACAGAGAGACAGACAAAAAGAAACACACACACACAGACATACACAGACACACACGGACACACACACAGACAGATGGATAAACACACACACACACACACAGACAGACATACACACACACACACACACACACACACGCGCACACACACGCACACACACACACACACACAGACAAAAACAAACACACACACAGACATACACACAGACAGATGGATAAACACACACACACACACACACAGACATACACACGCACACACACACACACACACACACACACACACACACACACACACACACACACACACACACACACACACACACACACAGAGACAGACAAAAACAAACACACACACAGACATACACAGAGACAGATGGATAAACGCGCACACACACACAGAGACAGACAAACACACAGAGACAGGCATATACACACACAAGGACACACACAGACAGACAGACAGACAGACAGACAGACACACACACACACAGGGCCAGACACACACACAAACACACACAGAGGCAGACATAGAGGCAGACATACAGACACATACACAAAGACAGACAGACACACACACATTCAGACACACACAGAGACCGACAGGCAGACAGATGGACAAACACACACACAGAAACACATTAGCGTGCACACACACAGACAGTGACACACACACACACACACACACACACACACACACACACACTAAGATGAAGTGAGTAGCAGTAAACAGGCATGATCACCCATCACGAGCACACTTACAGCAGTTCCTCTCGTCTGCTCCATCCAGACAGTCGGGCACTCGGTCACACCTGTACCCTCCAGGGATGCAGGCCCCGTTGGTGCAGGTGAACTGTGAACTGGAGCACGTCCTGCCAGCTGCCAGCAAACATCAAAGGAACACACATGACTATAATAAACCAGCGCTGGGTGGTCTTCATCATCACCAAAGCGGCACAAACTCTCTCTACAACACGTGCACGCTTCTCCTTTTTTTTTTCCTCATTGAACTTTATTTTATTTTGAACTTTTATTACACAATATGAAATTCACAATACAAAATCAACATTCAGGAAAATAATGTAAACAAATTATAGTAAAAATAATAGCAAAACTAAAATTATAACACATATAAAATATAAAATAATACAATACAACAGACAGTCAAAATGACAACCCTTCAATTTTCCTTTAAGTTTAAGTTTAACAACTTTATTAATCCCACCAGGGGCAATTAGATTAGGGTAATAGCTTTTCATGATTCAACAAACACAGACAAATCGCTTACAAACAGTGTTAAAAAAAAACTAAAACAATAACAATCCAGCATGCTTCATGTATAATTTCATAAATAGTTAAATAAATAAATAAATAAAAATGTGCTCTCCAAATACTGCACGCTTCTCCTTTTGTGTTTCAGACTCTACATCTGAGCTATCGTGTTTCTTTCTCCGACATGACGGAAATTTCATTACTGCGAGTCAACGGAGCCCTTGGATGGTAATTGAAAATAAAGCAGAAAGCGGAAGAGAGAGAGATGGAGAAATGAGAAAAATCTCATATCTTGATATAAGTCATTTAAAATACTGATGATATATACACTACTTGACAAAAGTCTTGTTGCCTATCCATGTTTTAGGAACAACAAATACTAACTTGACTTCTAGTTGATCATTTGGTATCAGAAGTGGCTTATATTAAAGGCAAAGGTCTCGAAGTTACGCTTATTTTACCAAAATAAAATATGATTAGGCCTTAATTTTTAATGATTTAATTAGGACAGTAAGGACTCTGTTGAGATAAAAGTCTCGTCACTTAACAGAAATAATGTCCAGTATAGAATATAAAGTCATGCTGCAGTGGAAAACAAGTTAATATTGTGTCTGACTCCATCATGAGCTTGGAGGACTGCATCCACACATCTCTGCAATAACTCAAATCACTTACTAATAAAGTCATCTGGAATGGCAAAGAAAGCGTTCTTGCAGGACTCCCAGAGTTCATCAAGATCCTTTAGATTCATCTTCAATGCCTCCTCCATCTTACCCCAGACATGCTCAATAATGTTCATATATGGTGACTGGGCTGGCTAATCCTGGAGCACCTTGACCTTTGCTTTCAGGAGCTTTGATGTGGAGGCTGAAGTATGAGAAGGAGCACTATCCTGCTGAAGAATTTGCCCTCTCCTGTGGTTTCCTGTAGTGTAATGGGCAGCACAAATGTCTTGGTACCTCAGGCTGTTGATGTTGTCATCCTCTCTGCAGATCTCTCGCACACCCCCATACTGAATGTAACCCCAAACCATGATTTTTCCTTCACCAAACTTGACTGGTCTTTGTGAATCTTGGGTCCATGCGGGTTCCAGTAGGTCTTCTGCAGTATTTGTGATGATTGGGATGCAGTTCAAGGCAAGTCAAGTCAAGTCAAGCTTTATTGTCATTCCGCTACATGTGAGGACATACAGAGGAACGAAATGTCGTGTCTCGCAGGACAACGGTGCTACATAAATTAACCGATGATCAACAGATGATTCATCTACAAAATCGACCTTCTGCCACTTCCAAATGATCAACTAGAAGTCAAGTTATTATTTGTTGCTCTTACAACTGGGATCGACGACAAGACTTTCATCAGGTAGTGTATATCATGATATAAGAATTTCTGTCAATTCAATTAATTAATAGTTTATACACATCAACCACATGGAAACAAAGGACTATTTATTTTTTACGTTTTTATGTCCATTTTACAAGATGTAAAATAAGTCTCTAATATCCCTTCAGCTTAAATAATGTTTTATAATTCTTTAAAACTGCCCCTTTTACTGTAGGCATTGATCCTAATTGTGGCATTTTGGTGACTGTCGCTTTAAATTCAAATGAGATTGTACTCTTTTTTTAAAAGAGGGCGGAGCTACAAATGCCTATGTGTCAGCATAGCGGCAGATTTAAAGACAAGACTAGCGTTCTTTGCTAATGAGGGAGAGATACTCACTACTGGGCGGGGCTTTCCCCCTCTGATGATACTTACAAAGGGAGAATGTCAATCAAAGTGTTTCTGTTTATATCAAGTCTGATTATAAAAAATAGAATTAATACACTTTTACCATTAGAAGCTGGTTATATTCACATATTGTTGCCACACAACTGTGTTTAAACCCCTTATAAAAGTGATTTTTGCATAATAAAGTATATTCAGAAATGGACTCATTCATATGTGAACATAATTCGCAGTTCATTCAGATGCTTATCCATATTTCTTTGCACGTTGAACACACGTCGACCACAACAGGAAATAAAAAACCTGTAACTGCGCTAATTGCGTAAATTTTTTAAACGCGCTAAATATTTCATATTAATCGCATGCGTTAACGCACTAATTCTAACAGGACTAATAAATGTTAATAAAATATAAAACACTTTTCAAAAACATATGACTACAGGTCTAAACATAAAAAAAAAAAAAATATCGCTAAATAAAACCTAAATGTACTTTTATGACTGTAAATTTCTCACGATGCTGTTTTCATGTTTCTGTCTGCTTCCCCATAATTGGTGTGTAATATTGCACTCATACAAATTATGAAAAATTCTTACTGTAAAAAATAGATATTTTGTGACCCCATAATATTAACAATAGAGCATAATATGAAACACTATGCTTTTTATTTTGTCCACACGATATACAATTTAAGTCTAAATTATCAGCCCTCTTATTCAAATATTTCCATAATGACATTTAACAGAGCAAGGAATTTCCACAGTATTTCCGTCTTATTTGTTTTATTTCGGCTAGAATAAAAGTTTTTTATTATTATTTTATTATTTTTTATTAATTTTTAAAATCGTTTTAAGGTCAATATTATTAGCCCCTTTAAGCAATATATATGTTTTTTTCAATTGTCTACAGAACAAACCACTGTTGTACAATAACTTGCCTAATTACTTAACCTAATTAACCTAGTTAAGCCTTTAAAGGGCATCTATGGTAAAAAATCTACTTTTCAAGCTGTTTGGACAACCATATGTGCATGTATGGTGTATAGACTGTCATATTGGGGTGAAATAAACACACCCAGTGCTTTTTTTTCAATTTAACAACATAAAAACCGGTGGACCAATTGGAGCGGTTTTCAGACCGACCGCAACTTTACGTAGGAGAGCGATCCCCCCGCCCACCAATATTGATTGACAGGCGCGTCATCATATACTCAGTTTGTTGATTCACGTCCGCCACTTTCAGCGTGAGTCGAAGCGATATCACTAAAGGAACACCCTAGCTCTATTTTTAGATGCAAGGCTCATTGGGCTCAACACAAGAGCAATATTCTCCACATTATCGCTCTAATCTGAATTATTGATTGTATCTTTAGGTAGCTTTGCAAACATGTGTACTTCTCATTGAGTCTACCTTATACTTCAGCCATTTGCATTTCTCGCGATCCCAGAAGCTCCCTGTGATCTTAACTAGCATGCGTTTTAGAATTCTAAACATAGGTTTCTATCAGGGTACACTCAAGTCGACGGCTGGGCGCCGCGGACCGCTGCAGAAACCTATGTTTAGAATTCAAAAATGCGTGGTGCGACGATTCGGGACACTTCATGTTTCTGCCGCGCCACAGAGAGTGTCTGGTGTGCCGTGTCGCGGCTTCGAGCGGCGCATCCGGTGCCTCAGTCAAAGTTAATTCAGTG
>NC_079443.1:49722479-49734979 GCF_903798145.1 Danio aesculapii | reverse complement strand
CTATAATGCATACTGAAGTCCTTTTTGTCTGGCTTTCTCAGATATCTCACCTGTTAAATGACTAATTATATCCCTGGGAATGTCTGACACCAGCGCATACACATTGTAATAGACGTGCCAGGCACGAAAGCTTGACAGGTGTAACAACAGTAACTAAGGAGGACGGGGCTTAGCGGAAGGTCAATTCAAAACAATGAGCACATTACATTAAATATGTAGTTGTATTTTGTAAAACGCATTCATGCAACATTTGACCCTCATTAATCTTTATAAAAACATCAAAATGCCTCAAATCAAGATGCATGAAATATATATTTGTTTATGCTTATTTTATTTCACTGGTAACAACCCTGTTGTCTTATTTATTTATTTATTTATTTGTTTGTTTGTTTGTTTAATTGTTGATTTATTTGTTTGTTTGTTTGTTTGTTTGTTTATTGTTTTATTTTTTAAATATAAACAAAATGTTAAATATGACTTTCGGTAAGTTTAATATTGTTTACTATTTACCATTAAGTACATTTCAGCATGTAATACACAATTTAATATTCAATATATAGTTGTGCCATCCTGTGTTAAAATAAATAGAAACATGCTATTTATTTATAGAGTTGTTTAATTTTTTTTACTTTATTATTTTGTATTTATTTTTTATATGTATGTATTTTTTATTTTATCTACTTATTTTTGTTCTTGAAAGGTATCATGGTATTACTGAACAGCAAACATTTCCCACATTAATTCTCTACCATTCTTACCTGATCTTTGACTTATGTTTCGTCAGCTCTAAATGACAGATGCTTGAAATGTTTGCATGCATTAGCTTTTTTAAAAAAAGGGAGAAAAGCCCACATCCATCATTCAGGCCTATGGGCTTACTCAATGCCGACTTGAAGATAGCAGGCAAGGTTTTAGCACATAAGACTGAAAGATCTACTCCCACAGATCATAAAACCTGACCGTGATGGGTTTGTGAAGTCCAGATAATGTAATGTAATAAGAAATAATGTAAACATTGCAGAAGTTACTACAGAAGATAAGTTCAGAGATCTCCCCCGACGTGGACAATGCCCTTACATGATAAATCCAAAAACATCTGACCGGTGTTAGGGCTGCATGATATTGGAAAAAATCTGATATTACGATATTTTATTTTTCTGAGATAAATATTGCGATATGAATAGCGCTTCACAAGATTTGAACAGCCCTATTTGACAGTTTTCTGGGGAGCCTCGTCTCAATATCTAAAAGGTCTTAGAGCAAGTGAAAATATTGTTTTGTTTTCACCTTCAGAAGAAATGAGTCAAAATTAAGAGTTTTTCCTTAAACATGCAGTATGTACGTTTGACACCCAGTGGTTGAACTAGGTATTGCACTCCTGGATCAAAACAAACGCAAGCACAGGTTGCCAGATTGAGGACAGGAGCGAGTGATTAAAAAAACGTGTTCAAAATAAAAGCAACGGCACCCGATAGAACAGGGGTGGGCAAACTCGTTCCTGGATGGCCGGTGTCCTGCACAGTTTAGCTCCAACTCTAATCAAACACACCTGTGTATAGTTTTTTAGTGATCTTAAAAGACACTGATTAGCATCTTCAGGTGTGTTTAATTAGTGTTGGAGCTAAACTGTGTAGGACACCGGCCCTCCAGGACTGAGTTTGCCCACCTCTGCGATAGAAGGAAGGTTTTTGTCCTAACCAACACCTCGAATTGATATATTAGAAATGGCTTCTATTTCTCACAGATGAACAACAGAAAACTATGACAATCACCTCAGGTAAACCCCAAGAGCTTTATTCAGTGTTAAACGCTAACAATGTGAGTTTGAAGGCCATTTAACATAGTCAAGCCTGTACTGTCATCATGGCAAAGATAAAAGAAATCAGTTATTAGAAATGAGTTATTAAAACTAGTATGTTAAGAAATGTGTTGAAGAAAAATCTTATTTCCGTTAAACAGAAATTGGGGAAAAAATATACAGGGGGGCTAATAATCCAGAAGGGCTAATAATTCTGGCTTCAACTGTTTACACTGTGTGTGTTTGTTTTACTTTAGTTTGTTTGTTGCTTTAGTTATGATGTTGTTCTGTAATGTTAACTTGTTGGAATCCATTGATGAAGCATTTAGATGAGCAAATAGTGTGTATGCACAGCTAGTGTTTTCCCCCTACCCTTTCCCCCTACCCTATAAACTTGAACGATTAATATGACTTATTTCAAATTTTTACTGTTCATTTTAAAGCGTCGATGTTGTAATGTAATTAAAATACAATCCGTTATATAGACTTCAACATTCATTTAGCTGTTTAAGCGTAAAACGAGATGAAAAGCAGTTTAAACGCAAGCGCCGTCAGGATCAGCAGGCTAGCGCAGAAACTCCACTGAAAATACTGGAGGAAAATAAATGTTCATATTTTAAAGACGTGGTGTAGAAAATGTAATTTGATGCAGTGCTTATTGTACATTCGGAGACTAACTTTATATCATATATCAATCAAGAAACGAAGATCATTGATTTTTAAAGAAAACAGACCTTAAACATGGTGATTTTGTAACAGCGGAAGCGCTTTAACTGGGTTACTGAAAATTAAAAGTCCTTCAGCATATACCCTATTGACATCTAGCGGAGCCAAGCGTGCCAGTGGATGAGCAGGCACTAACTCTCCTTCATCCCAGCCGTCTGTTTGATCTGCCCCGTGAGTGACATGCGAGGAGATAAGATACACCCTCCAAACCTTCCCCGACATATCGACACCATCAGCAGAGTTCAGCAGAGGAGCCGGAATGTGGGATTCTGATTGTCTCTCTCTGACGCTGATGAATGGTGCATGCTGTTCCTTGTCAGAAAAGTAATTAGGATAAATATCGGTACCGGGTGGTACCACGGCCCTTACACCCCAAATTCCAAAAAGCAAAGGGAGATGCAAGGTGGAATGACGTGGTGGAGGGTTGGAGGGTGGGTGAGTGGGTGAGTGAGTATTTCTTATCACCAGTTACCTAAACACACACACACACACATACACACACTTTGAGTCTCTGGTCGAATGTATGGTCAAATTCAAAAAAACTTGAAATTAAATGGGGAATAATCATTTAATCTATAAATATTCCATGACAGTTGACAGCCAATTCTGACTAGGGCAATATACAGTTGACGTCAGAATTATTAGCAGCCCCTCTGTATATTTTTTCCCCAATTTCTGTTTAATGGAAAGATTTTTGAACACATTTCTGAACATAATAATTTTAATACCTTATTTCTAATAACTTTTATCTTTGCCATGATGACAGTACATAATATTTTGCTAGATATTTTTCAAGATGCTAGTATTCAGCTTAAAGTAACATTTAAAGGCTGTTAATTAGGCAAATCATTATATAACAATTAGGAGGGGGGGGGGGGTCATACTATTGACCTTAAAATGGTTTTAAGAAAATTAAAACTGCTTTTCTTCTAGCTGAAATAAAAGAAATGAGACTTTCTCCAGAAGAAAAAATATTAGAGGAAATACTGTGAAAAATTCCTTGCTCTGTTAAACATCATTTGGGAAATATTTGAAAAAGAAAACAAACAAAAAAAATAATTTAGACTTAACTGTATATCGTATGGACAAAACAAAAAGTCTATGGGTTCATATGCTCTGTTGTTTATTTCGTGGTGTCACGAAATACATTGCTTATGGTAATATTTGTAATCATGTATATGAGCGCAATAATAGACACTATTACAGGGATGCAAACAGAAATCCAAATAGCAGCATTGTGAGAAAGCTGCAATCCTGAAAGTACAATGTTTATATTGTGAATTATTTTTGCGATATTTTTTTATTTTTTTATGTTGGACGAAGTTTTTGGAAAGTGCTTTATATTTTATTAATATTTATTATTTTATATTTCTACATTTTTAATCAAACATTCGCTAGTTCTAAATAAAGTGAGAAATATGATTGAATATAAACGAGTAAACTTCTGAGTATATACTTTAAAACTGTACTCTATTGTGGATATGAGGATATAAGATGTACTATATTCTGATATTAGCAAGGCAAGTTTATTTATATAGCACATTAGATTAGATTAGATTAGATTCAACTTTATTGTCATTACACATGTACATGTACAAGGCAACGAAATGCAGTTTAGGTCTAACCAGCAGTGCAATAGCAGCAAGTGCAGGATACAGGTATAAGTTATAAAGTGCAGTTATAGAGAAACTATAGTGATATTTACAGATGGATGTACTATCAACATTATATACAGGTTGTATTAGCTATGAACAGATTTACAATAAATGAATATATGTACAGGATACTATTAATAGCAGAAGTGTGCAGATAGATAAACATAATTACAAATGTTCATGTGCAGTGGGTATGTCCAGTTCAAGTAAATGAATCAGTGCAATGAATATGTGCAAACTTTAAATGTGCAAATGTTAAATAGTGCAGTGATTGTGAGGAGTATAAGTTAGAGGAGTGTGGGGGGTGTATTGGGGGGGCAAAAGAGTCAGTAAGGGGCAGAGTTCAGAAGGGAGACAGCTCTGGGGAAAAAGCTGTTCCTCAGTCTGCTGGTTTTTGTCCGGGGGAGCCTGAAGCGCCTGCCGGAAGGCAGGAGAGAAAACAGTCTGTGAGCAGGGTGAGAGGTGTCCTTAAGAATGCTGCGTGCTCGGCGCAGACAGTGTTTCTTCTGGATGTCCTCAATGGCTGGCAGTGTAGTCCCTGTGATGCGTTGGGCAGTTTTCACCACCCGCTGCAGTGCCTTACGCTCAGCAACAGAGCAGCTTCCATACCAGACTGTGACGCAGTTGGTCAGGATGCTTTCTATTGTGCAGCGGTAGAAGTTCA
This sequence comes from Danio aesculapii, assembly GCF_903798145.1. Taxonomy (NCBI): domain Eukaryota; kingdom Metazoa; phylum Chordata; class Actinopteri; order Cypriniformes; family Danionidae; genus Danio; species Danio aesculapii. Next base: position 49,730,136 of record NC_079443.1, on the reverse strand, counting down.
CCAAGACGGCTGATGAAAGCTGGTTCTTCTTAAGTTGCCTCAAGAAGAATAGGCGCTGGTGAGCCTTCTTGACCAGGCTGGAGGTGTTGGTGGTCCAGGAAAGGTCCTTAGAGATGTGGGTCCCCAGGAACTTGAAGGATGAGACAGGCTCAACGGCCATCCCATTAATGTGGATGGGATCATGCGAGCCTGTTCGTCCCTTCCTGAAGTCCACAATGAGCTCCTTGGTCTTGCTGGTGTTAAGGAGCAGATTATTGTCGGTGCACCAAGTGGCTAGATGCTGTATCTCCTCCCTGTAGGCAGTCTCATCATTATTGCTGATTAGACCAATCACTGTGGTGTCATCTGCAAATTTGATGATGGTGTTGGATCTGTTCACAGGCCTACAGTCGATGGTAAAAAGGGAGTAGAGGAAGGGGCTCAGCACGCAGCCCTGGGGTACACCAGTGTTGAGTGTGACGGTGGTGGAGCAGATGTGGCCTGATCTAACATTCTGAGGTCTGTTAGTCAGAAAGTCCATAACCCAGTTGCAGAGAGACGCGTTGATATCCAGGTCTCTGAGTTTGATCATTAGCTTAGAGGGTATGACAGTGTTGAATGCTGAGCTGAAGTCAACAAACAGCATTCGTGCATAAGTGTTTTTATTGTCCAGGTGTGTGAGGACAGAGTGCAGTGCTATGGAGACGGCGTCTTCTGTGCTCCTGTTGCCACGGTAGGCAAACTGATGTGGGTCCAGTGTGGATGGCAGAGAGTCTTTCAGATGTGCCAGGACCAACCGCTCGAAGCACTTCATGATGATGGGTGTGAGTGCTACAGGGCGGTAGTCATTCAGGCATGATGGGCTGGAGTGTTTGGGCACTGGCACAATAGAGGTGGTTTTAAAGCATGTTGGCACAGTTGCTAGGTTAAGCGACAGGTTGAAAATGTCTGTGAATACCCCAGTGAGCTGTTCTGCACATGCTTTGAGGACGCGCCCAGGGATACCGTCTGGTCCAGCAGCCTTACGCACATTGATCCGACTCAGTGCGGTGTAGACTTCTGAGGAGGTGAGTGTGATAGGTGAGTGGTCGGTTGAGGTAGTGTTCCTGGTGTAGGGTTCTGTATTGTCTCTTTCAAAGCGGGCATAAAAGTCATTTAGCTCGTTCAGGAAGGAGACATTTGTGGCTGTGGGGGTGGACTGGCTGGGTTTGTAGTTGCTGATGGCCTGGATGCCCTGCCACATGCGCCGAGGATCAGAGTTGGAAAAAGTGCTCCTCTAGCTTTAGCTTGTAGCAGTGCTTGGCCTTTTTGATGCCCCTCTTCAGATTAGCCCTGGAAGTGCTGTAGGCCTGTGCATCCCCTGATCTGAATGCAGTGTTGCGTGCCTTCAGCAGGAGGCGCACCTCCTTGTTCATCCATGGCTTTTGATTTGGGTATGTGGTGATCTGTTTCTGGGTTGTAACACTGTCTATGGTGGTGTTGATATATTCCAGAACAGAGGAAGTGTAACTGTCAATGTCTGTGTGAGAGCCACATGTGGCCTGGGAAGCAAACATACTCCAGTCTGTGTGTTCAAACCTGTCCTGGAGTGTGGAGTCCACCCCCGCTGGCCACACTTTGATGGTCCTTACTGATGGCTTCACACGGTTGACGATGGGTGAGTATTTGGGGGTGAGAAACAGACAAAGGTGGTCTGATTGACCCAAGTGGGGGAGGGGGGTCACAGCGTATGCTTCAGCCATGTTTGTGTAAACTTGGTCTAAAGTTTTGTTTCCCCTTGTGTGGCAGAAAATGTTTTGATGGAATTTGGGGAGCACTGTCTTTAAGTTTGAGTGATTAAAATCCCCCGCAACAATAAAAGCAGCCTCCGGGTGAGCAGTCTGTTGTTTGCTGATGGCTGCATGAAGTTCATTCATAGCGAGCTTGGCATCAGCGTCGGGAGGGATATAAGCAGCAGTTATTATGGTGGAGGTGAACTCCCGTGGCAGATAAAACGGTCTACATTTAACCATTAGAAATTCCAGGTTAACAGAGCAATGTCTCCCAACGACGACAGAGTTTGTGCACCAAGCTTTGTTAATATAAATGCATAATCCTCCGCCTCTGGTCTTACCGGAGTCATCCGCCGTTCTGTCTGCTCGGAATGTTTGATGCTCCGTTAGCGATATAGCGGTGTCTGGTATCCCGCTGTTTAGCCATGTTTCTGTGAAAATCATGACATTACAGTTCCATAATCTTTTGCTGTGGTTGATGCGCAGTCGAATCTCATCCATTTTGTTCACCAGTGACCGTACATTGGCGAGAAAGATGCTGGGTAAAGAGAGCCGGTGTGGTGTTAGCTTTAGCTTAGCTCTTAGCCCGCCGCGCTTCCCCCGTCTTTGTTTACGTTCTCTGCGCCGCCTCCGAGCACTTCCGCCCGGCCGTGTAGGGCTCTGAGGCCCGTGTGTTCTGGCGATCTCAGGGATGAGTCGAAGATTGTTAATAAAACTGTCCGGAATGCACAATCCAATATCCAAGATGTCCTGTCGGGTGTACGATGTAAAGGCACTGCTGTTCTGCACGAACAGACCCGAAATGAGCAGGAATAATACTGCAAAATTGCAGATACTGGAGAGACGCTGAGCCTCGCGAACCGAACGCGCCGCCATCTTGTCTCTATTTCATACACAATGGTAACTCAAAGTGCTTTACACAAACAAGAACAAAAGAAACAAGAAAATAAAAAATAAAAGAATTAAAAATGATTAAAACAGGTAAAAACACATAATAGTGCGATCTGTCGGATGTAGCACAGTGCTCATTCAGTAAAGGCACAGCTAAACAGATGTGTTTTCAGTCTTGATTTGAATGTGCCTAATGTTGGAGCACATCTGATCATTTCTGGAAGCTGATTCCAGCTGTGGGGGGCGTAGTAGCTGAAAGCCGATTCACCCTGCTTTGATTGAACTCTTGGAATTTCTAAATTATTTGATCCTCAAGATCTGAGTGATCTGTTAGGTTTGTATTCAGTGAGCATATCTACAGTATAATGTATTGAGGTCCTAGGCCATTTAGTGATTTATAGACCAGTAATAATACTTTAAAATCTATTCTGAATGTAACTCAGAGCCAGTGTAAAGACCTGAGGACAGGTGTGATGTGCTCTGATTTTCTGCTTCTGGTTAGAATTCTGGCCGCAGCGTTCTGGATGAGCTGTAATTGTCTGACTGTCTTTTTGGGAAGGCCAGTGAGGAGGCCGTTACAGTAATCCACCCTGCTGCTGATAAAAGCATGGACAAGTTTCTCTAAGTCTTCACTGGAAACAAAGCATCTAATTCTTGCAATATTTTTAAGATGATAGTATGCTGAATATTGTGAGATTTTTGTCATATCGGCCAGGCCTGATTCTGACAAATTACTTTTGTAAATGAACAAAATCATTATTTTAACCTGGTAAACAAAATTGGTGAAATTTAGAAGCCAGAAAATGCCATATATTAAATGTGTGGTCTCTTTTGACTTAAGTCAATGAACTACATATTGTAGCAGCACCTTAATAACTATTAAAAACATCTAACAGTTACACTGAAACACCCTAGCTACCACAAAGAATATTCTACCAATTGCTGGCTGAGCAACAGTCCAGAAAATTCAACCAGTTGCATAGCAATGCACTTGCAACAACCATTAAGATTTTACCAATTTCATATCAAACCCTTGTAACAATCACCCAAAACATTCTGAAGATTGCATAGCAACACCCTAGCAATGACCTAAAACATTTTAGAAAATCAACATCAGCACCCTAGCAACCAAACAGGAAATCATTCACACCCAAAACAACTACCCAAAAAATAACACCTTAACAACCATACAAAACCTTCGGCCAATAGCGCAGTAGCAACCACCCATAACAACCCATAAATTGTAGGGAACAAAAACCCAAGCATTCTCCCACCTGCATGGCAAATTTTACCACCAAGATGGTTAAACACTCTTGCACTCATCCAGAAAATTCTATAAACTGAGTACTGTAGCAACAACCTAGTAACCAATCAAAGCATAAAGCCAAAAGCATAGCAACAAATGAACAACCACCTACAAAATTCTACAAATTTCATAGCAGCACCCTAGCAACCACCCAGGAAATTATTCCATTGTATAGCAACACCCTAGAAACAACCAAAAACACTCTGCAAATTACATAGCAACACCTTAACAACCATACAAAACCTTCAATCAATAGCACGATAACATTCAACAACCACCCAAAGTATAGCAATGCACTTGCAACAACCCAGAAAGCCTAGCGAAATCCCTAGTAGCAACCACCCAAATGCATAGCAACAGCAACTACCAGGAAAATTCAATCATTTGCATAACAACACCCGAGAAATCATCCAGAAGATTCTATCAATCGCATACCGTAGCAACAACCCAGTAACCACTAAAAACATTGGGCCAAATGCATAGCAACACACTGAAACCAGCTATAAAATTCTACAAATTTGCAAATTTACTTCTGTTATTTATTTGATAAAAGGGAAAATGATCACTTTAGCGAGCGATGACGCTGCTTCATTTAAATGGCACAAGATGCCGTCTGAATGTTTTTAAAATGTTTTTATTCCTGCTAAATCACATTTTTTAAATAATCAGTCCAGGAGGTGGCGCTGATCGACAGCAGTATTTGTTCAAAGACGTTAAAAACAGGTAAAATAAAATTAATCTATTGTTTCAAAGCTGTCCGAATGGGACTATTTATAAGCATCAAGCTGACAACCGGAAGTTCTTAGCATACTCCTTAAGCAATCATTCATTCATTCAATTTATTTTCGGCTTAGTCTCTTTATTAAGCCAGGGTCACCACAGCGGAATGAACCGCCAACTTATCCAGCACATGTTTTACGCAGTGGATGCCCTTCCAGCTGCAACCCATCTCTGGGAAACACCCATACACACTCATTCACACTCATACACTATGGACAATTTAGCATACCCAATTCAACTGCACCGCATGTCTTTGGACTGTGGGGAAACCGGAGCACCCGGAGGAAACCTCTGCAGGGAGAACATGCAAACTCCACACAGAAATGCCAACTGATCCAGCCGAGGCTCGAACCAGAGACCTTCTTGCTGTGAGGCGACAGCACTACCTACTGCGCCACTGCGTCGCCACTGCAAACATGCAAAGCATAATTGGTAGCACCGTCTTTTGGATGAGACGTTAAACCGAGGTCCCGACTCTCTGTGGAAAATCCCAGGATGTCCTTCGAAAAAGAGAAGAGGTTTAACCCCGGCATCCTAGCCAAATTTGCCCACTGGTCTCTGTCCATCATGGCCTCCTAACCATACCCATATCATAATTGGCTTCATCACTCTGTCTCCTCTCCACCAATCAGCTGGTGTGTGGTGTGCAGTCTGGCGCAATATGGCTGCCATCGCATCATCCATGTGGATGCTACACACTGGTGGTGGATGAGGAGATTCCCCCCGAAAATGTGTAAAAGCACTTTGAGTGTTCAGAAAAGTGCCATATAAACGTCAGCAATTATTATTAGTAGTACTATAAAATACATTAAAATAAATAAAAGTCGGGCAGTGAAGTGGCGCAGTAGGTAGTGCTGTCCCCTTACAGCAAGAAGGTCGCTGGTTTGAGCCTCGGCTGGGTCAGTTGGCGTTTCTGTGTGGAGTTGGCATGTTCTCCCTGTGTTCGCATGGGTTTCCTCCGGGTGCTCTGGTTTCCCCCACAGTCCAAAGACATGTGGTACAGTTGAATTGGGAAGGCTAAATTGTCCGTAGTGTATGAAAGTGAGTAAGTGTGTATGGAGTAAGTGTTTCCCAGAGATGGGTTGCGACTGGAAGGGCATCCGCTGCGTAAAACATATGCTGGATAAGTTGGCGTTCATTCCGCTGTGGCGACCACAGATTAATAAAGGGAGCAAGCTGAAAAGAAAATGAATGAATAATTAAAAGTCACTGATTATGTAAAATGTGCTGAATCTCAATAAAAAACTGAAGGTTTACTTCTGATTAAAAAGAACAGAGCAGTTAACATTACCTTTCTCATGACCTACATAAATAGTTATACTGTCTCCGAAAAATGATTTGTTTTTTATTGTGTCTGGATCAGTTGAAATGGGAATCTTATCTGACCTGCTGCCTTTTAGGAAGCTCAGTTTGAGAGCTGCCAATGGGAAAATGAGAACTGGGCTAAACGATGAGGTCATCACTGACATTAAGCCGAGCAATAACCTTGCTAAAACAAAATCTGAGGTAATGTGTTTAGACATCTGACTGACAATAACATTAGTATTACAGGGCAATAAAGTAATCTGTAAACGGATGGAGGAAGAACTCCCTCTGGATGTGAGACATAGTAGGTTGATGAATTAGAAAGATTTAAAGTAATAGTGGATCCAGAAATGCCTAATAGGTTTATGATAACAATTACTATCACTATGACAAATAAAAATGTTTTCATCATTATTTTATCATTCAACTCCACACAGAAGTGCCAACTGACCCAGCCGAGGCTCGAACCAGTGACCTTCTTGCTGTAAAGCGACAGCGCTACCCACTGCGCCACGGCGTCACCCATTATTTTAAAATTTCCTTCTATTTATTATTTGCGAAAAACCAATGAATGGTGATTCTTTAACAACACATAAATGTATCTGAATGGGCTATATGCACTCAAGTGTTTTTCAGCCATCGATAAACTTCCGGTGAAAGGTTTATCTCTTCTTTAGCATGTGCAGACACAGTACCACCAAGTGGTCTGGAAGTATTATATAGATTCAACAAGGTACTGGAAATATTCCTCAGAGATTTTGGTCTATATTGACATGATAGCATCACACAGTTGCTGCAGATTTGTCGGCTGCACATCCATGATGCGAATCTCCCGTTCCACCACATCCCAAAGGTGCTCTATTGGATTGAGTTATGGTGACTGTGGAGGCCATTTGAGTACAGTGAACTCATTGTCATGTTCAAGAAACCAGTCTGAGATGATTCACGCTTTATGACATGGCACGTTATCCTGCTGGAAGCACCATCAGAAGATGGGTACACTGTGGTCATACAGGGATGGACATGGTCAACAACAATACTCAGGTAGGCTGTGGTGTTGCCATAATGCTCAAGTGGTACTAATGGGCCCAAAGTGTACCAAGAAAATATCCTCCACACCATTACACCACCCCCACCAGCCTGAACCGCTGATACAAGCCAGAATGGGTCCATGCTTTAATGTTGCTGATGCCAAATTCTGACCCGACCATCCGAATGTTGCAGCAGAAATCAAGACTCATCAGACCTTCTATTGTCCAATTTTGGTGAGCCTGTGTGAATTGTAGCCTCAGTTTCCTGTTCTTAGCTGACAGGAATGGCACCCGGTGTGGTCTTCTGCTGCTGTAGCCCATCCACCTCAAGGTTGGACGTGTTGTGCGTTCAGAGATGCTCTTCTGCAGACCTCGCTTGTAACGAGTGGTTATTTGAGTTACTGTTTTCTTTCTGTCAGCTCAAACCAGTCTGGCCATTCTCCTCTGACCTCTGGCATCAACAAGGCCACTCAGTATATTTTCTCTTTTTCAGACCATTCTCTGTAAACCCTAGAGATGGTTGTGTGTGAAAATCCCAGAAGATCAGCAGTTTCTGAAATACTCAGACCAGCCCGTCTGACACCAACAACCAT
>NC_079443.1:49707479-49717479 GCF_903798145.1 Danio aesculapii | reverse complement strand
TGTCTTATGATGCACTCCAAAAACACTTGGTTGATTTAACCCAGCATTGAGTCAAAAATAGATTAAAATATATATTTGTATTTGAAATTTAATTTAAAAAAATTAACTGAACAATTTGTTCATATCTGACCCAACACTGGGTTAAAACACACACTGCATTTTTAAAGTATAATTTATTAATTAGTTTTCTGTTTTATTATCTGCATTTACTACTCTCATATAAAACATACTGGGTTGATTTAACCAACATTTGGTGGAATATGCCAACAGTTTGGTGAAAAAAATGGAATTGAAATTTCCTTTTAAAAAATTAACTCAACAATTTGTTATTATTTGACCCAATGCTGGGTTAAAAACCCCACTGCATTTTCAAACGCTATTTTATTCATTTGTTTTTTGCTTTCATTCTCTGCATTTATTTCACATTTAAATACTGAGTTGTTTAAACCCAACGTTTGGTGAAACATAGACAAACTCAACCAATTGGGTTAAAAAGTGTAATTTAATTTAATAAAAAAGAGGGCTTTGTCCACATCTGACCCATGAAGTGTGCAGCGTTGGGGTTATGCAACACACCTGTTTACAATGTACTTAAAAAACCCAGCATTGAGTCAAAAAAGGACAAACCAAACAGTTAGGTTAAAAATGTCCATTTAAAATAAATTATAAAAAACCGTAACTCGTAAAAAATTTAATTTGCTCATATTTGACCAAATGCTGGGTTAAGAACACACTGCAATTTAAAAGTAGATTTTATTCATTGTTTTTGCTTTTATTATCTGTATTTATTACACTACAGTAATAAAAATACTGGGTTGTTTCAATCCAACATTTGGTGAAATATGGATAAACCCGACCAATTGGCTAAAAAATTGTCGTTTAATACAAAAAAATAACAATAATAACCCAACGCTGGGTTTTTCAATATTTGACCCAGAGTTGGGATAAATCATTACAGCCTTTTCTTATCATGCACTCCATAAAAACTTGATAGATTTAACCCAGCATTGAGTGAAAAATTGACAAACCCAACAGTTGGGTTAAAAAAAGTAACTAAAAATTCATTTTCAAATTAACTCAACAATTTATTCATATTTGACCCAATGTTGGGTTAAAAACACACATTTTTAAAGTATATTTTATTAATCTGTTTTTGCTTTTGTTATCTGCATTTACTACATGCATATAAGAAATACTGGGTTGATTTACCCAACATTTAGTGAAATATGAACAAACCCACCAGTGGCGTTAAAAAGTGTCATTTGAGTTTAAAACTAAAAATAATAACCCAATGTTGAGTTTGTCCATATTCATTTGTTTTTGCTTTTATTTTCTGCATTTATTACACTCATATAAAAATACTGAGTTGATTCAACCCAACATTTGATGACATATAGACAAATTTAACCAATTGGGTTAAAAAGTGTAATTTAATTTATTCATTCATTCATTCATTTTCTTTTCGGTTTAGTCCCTTTATTAATCCAGGGTCGCCACAGTGGAATGATCCGCCAACTTATCCAGCACATGTTTTACGCAGTGGATGCCCTTCCAGCTGCAACCCATCTCTGGGAAACATCCATACACACTCACTCACACTCATACACTACAGAAAATTTAGCTTTCCCAATTCACCCATACCGCATGTCTTTGGACTGTGGGGAAACCAGAGCACTCGGAGGAAACCCACGCCAACGCAGGGAGAACATGCAAACTCCACACAGAAACGCCAACTGACCCAGCCAAGGCTCAAACCAGAGACCTTCTTGCTGTGAGGCGACAGCACTACCTACTGCGCCACTGCGTTGCCACTGTAATTTAATTTAATTTAATGAAAAATAAAAAAAAAACAATGTTGGGTTTGTCCGTTGGGATAAAACAACCCAGTATTTCTAAGATGAGTGTAATAAATACAGATAATAAAAACAAAAACAAATGAATAACATATACTTTGAAAATGCAGTGCGTTTTTAACCCAGCGTTTGGTCAAATATGAACAAATTGCTGAGTTATTTTTTTTAAATGAAATTTTAATTACATTTTTTAACCCGACTGTTGGGTCGGTCAATTTTTCACTCAATGCTGGGTTAAATAAATCAAGCATTTTAGATTGTATTGTTCAAAATGCTGTGTTGTTTTATTCCAATGCTGGGACATAATATAATAAAAATATAATAATCATATAATAAAATATGCTTTGAAATTGCAGTGTGTTTTTAACCCAGCATTGGGTCAAATATGAACAAATTGTTGAGTTACATTTTTTTCATTAAATTTAAATGCCCAAAGTGTCATTTAAATTTAATACCAAAAATATAACAAGAATAACCCAACATTGGGATTGTCCATATTTAATCCAATGTGGGCTAAAAACAGCCTGGAATTTTTCAAAGTGTATCTGTTTTGCTTTTAAGGGCACATAGGTTACCCCTTTTTCCATATTTAATATAAGTCTTTTGTGTCCCCAGAATGAGTCTGTAAAGTTTCAGCTCAAAACAACCATCAGAGTATTTATTATATAGCTGTCTGAAGTATCTGTATTATAGCCGGTAAAACTTGGTTGCTGTTTTTTTGCACTGGGCCTTTAAGGCTAGTCCTCCCCGCCTTCCCACGTGCCTGTCAGCAACATGCCTCAATCGCCGCCCTCGGCTGCCTCAGGAAGCAGATCTCACGTCGCGTTTGTGAGAAATACTACAGTAAGAACTTTAACAATCAGTATTTGATACATTTTTTGTGAGTTGCAACCATGAGTCACACACAATGTCGTTACAAAGTTCACGCGCACACAGCGAGGACACACACACACACACACACACACACAGCGCAGACACACACCAATAGCGCAGACACCCACACACACACACACAGAGAGAGAGAGAGAGAGAGAGAGAGAGAGAGACAGCGCACGTGTTTAGCTGTATGCATATCTGTTATGTTAATCAACAAAATAAACCTGATTTAACGTCCGCAAACCGCGACTGAAGCGTCTTCCTTTATAATTGTTCTGACACCGGCTGTGCTGATTAAGTGAATCTAAAGTGAATCACTGTAATTCATTACACACATGCTCTGTTTTAAAACATTTTAAACATGTGAAACTCACTCTTGATCGCGTTTGATGATGATTGATGAACCTAGCGAACTGAACACACCTTTTATTCCCGGCTGCTTTGCGCACGTCTGGTCTTGTTGGTATGATTATACAGTGACTACCAGGACATGTTAATACACACAGCTGTCAATCAATATTGGTGGGCGGGGGGACCGCACTCCTACGTAAAGTTACGGTCGGTCTGAAAACCGCTCCAATTGGTCCACTGTTTTTATGTTGCTAAATTGAAAAAAAAGGACTGGGTGTGTTTATATCACCCCAACATGACGGTCTAAACACTATATCTACACACATGTCTGTCCAAACAGCTTTAAAAGTAGATTTTTCACCATAGGTGCCCTTTAAATTAAACTTATTAAAAAAGGTGGACTCTCCCTTTTTTTTGTATTTTCATTTCTGTTTCAGTGCTAAATGATAATTCAGAGTCAAGCACTAAATGAAAAAAAGTCTAAGATTTTCTTTTATCTCAGCTAAAGTTGATTTTATTTCAAGTAAAACCGTTTAACTTCAAGTAAGCATAACATATGCAAATGACAGCGCTTGTTTTTCCTTCCTTCATTAATGTCTGTTTTGTCCCATCCGCTGTTTCCCTTTTTGCCCCCCTTCGTTCCCCGTCTCCTCTCCGGCCATGTCTTTTCTAATTAGCCAACTTAAACCCTCAGCAGGCAAGAATCTCCCAAAACTATCAGAGGGGGAAAAACAAGGACGAGCCAAACGTGGATCCACAAAGAGAGAGCTGGAGGAATTTTCATGAGAATGAAGGCTTAGACCCCACTGTGAGCCCACAATGGCACAAAGAGCCCAAGCCCCATAACTGAGAGAGTCAGGGCCAACGCAGACGGAGGACAGGACGGGGGGAACAAGGTTATTTTCACAAACCAAAACTGAAACTATAGGGGTAAAAAAATATTCTTGCTCAAATTTTGGGGAAACACCTGTAGATGGAGCTTTACAGTCAAACACAAACAAAAAAAGCTTGTTTAAAAAGCTGCTTGTTTAAACTACTTATATAAAATCAGTTGAAACAACGCAATTCTTATGTTGTTTTTTTTTTTGGAAACAACGTAATGTTTTATGTTCAATCCAATTACATGTGTAAACTGTATAGATTTGTGTTAAGACAACATGACTAAATTATGTGGAACCCAGAAATCTTTACAGTGTAGTCAAGTACATGTTTAAAAATTATACATTAAAAAAAACCTGCTTAAATTTGTAAAATACTAATAAGTTAACTTAATTCCTTCATGTCCCAACAAAAATCGATTGTGTGGAAGCCAGCACTCAGGGGTGCAGCGGACAATTTAAAAGTGGGGGGGGACGGCTGTATGAGATCATGCGTTCATATAATTATTAATCACCTGTTTCTAAATGGTCTGTCTCTAAAAGTGAGGGGGATGTATCCCCCCGGTTGCTACGCCCCTGCCAGTGTATTTACAACCACATATGTTTTTATGTCACTACCTTATTAAAATCTGTTACTGCATGTTTGAATTTAGTGTTTTTTTTACATCAGTTGTAATGCAATGTAATGCAAGTTAAAATGACTAAGAAAATTAGATTGATTCAACTTAAAAAATAAGGAAACTAATTTGTTGCAGTGTGTAGAAGAACATACAGTTGAAGGTAAAATTATTAGCCCTCCAGTGAAATTTGAATTCTTTTTGAAATATTTCCCAAGTGATGTTTATCAGAGTAAGGGAATTTTCTCTGTATTTCCAATGATATTTTTCTTCTGGACAGTATTATTTCTTTTAGTTTGGCTGGAATAAAAGCATTTTTGTAGACATTTTTGACCAGGTCAATATTATTATTATTATTATTATTATTATTTTATTATTATTATTATTATTATTATTATTATTATTATTATTATTATTATTATTATTATTTTATTATTATTATTATTATTATTATTATTATTATTATTATTATTTTATTATTTTATTATTATTATTATTATTATTATTATTATTATTATTATTATACAGGCGACGCAGTGGCGCAGTAGGTAGTGCTGTCACCTCACAGCAAGAAGGTCACTGGTTGGAGCCTCGGCTGGGTCAGTTGGCGTTTCTGTGTGGAGTTTGCATGTTCTCCCTGCGTTCGCGTGGGTTTCCTCCGGGTGCTCCGGTTTCCCCCACAGTCCAAAGACATGCGGTGCAGGTGAATTGGGAAGGCTAAATTGTCTGTAGTAGTGTATGAGTGTGAATGAGTGTGTGTGGATGTTTACCAGCGATGGTTTGCGGCTGGAAGGGCATCCGCTGCGTAAAACATGTGCTGGATAAGTTGGCGGATCATTGCGCTGTGGCAAACTCTGATTAATAAAGGGACTAATCCGAAAAGAAAATGAATGAATAAATTATTATTAAAAATTAGTATTTTTGAAGAATGTTGGAAACCTGTAACTATTGATATTCATAAGCAAATCAAATACTATTGAAATTGATGGTGACAGCTTTCCAACATTCTCCAAAACATCTTTATTAGTGTTCAACAGAACAAAACAAATACCCTCACAAAATCTAACCACAAATATGTCAGTGAAACGAAAACTACATTGATATTTACATAAAATCTTTAAAATACACAGTATAAAATATCTGTTAATTAACAGTTTCTGTATTTTCCATAATTTCACAAGATGTTTTCTGTTTGTTTACGGTAGTGAATTGCATTATGGGGCCTTGATCTCTGCTCTGTTGACTTTTGATGTTGAAAATTCAACTCTACGGTTTAACAAACCCACCGGTTTTATTGATATTTTAGTAGTTTAAAATAATATGATGTATAATAAATAGTAGACAGAGAAATAAGTCTGTAAAATGACACAAAATGTACTAGCAGTTTACTGCAAGATTTTTGTACTGTAATACACAACACCAACCCAGACAACATACCACTTAAACTATTCTAAATGTTAATAAAAGTCACTTTTTCAAACTTTTCAAGGTTAAAAGTTAGTGAAAGAAAGATCAGGGTGCCATAATGCAATTCAAAAACATAAATAAACAGGGGAAAAAATATAAAATAAGTCACAAAATACAGAAAACTGGTAATTTATGGATATTTTTTGCAGTGTAATGTTAAAGTAAAAGCTAGTTTAAAAGCAAACAAACTCTAATAACCTATGGGTTTAATACAGTAAGATAGAAAGCCCAAAAAGAGGCCCCGTCCTCCTTTAAAAAAAAAAAAAAAAACACACAAGACACTTGCCAGCCAGCAAGCCCCCCAAAACATCTCTTTCCAGGCCTTTCTTTCATCAATGCCGCCTTGTTTTGGGGGATCGGCAGGAATGGCTGGCAGAGATCCGTGCCAGAGTTGGCGGGTCGCAAGCGCAGAAGCCCCGTTTCATATGGAAATGGACGACGCAGAATGCAGTCAATTGCTTTACAACTGACTTTGGCTCTGAATCGCAGAGAAAAGACCTACTGGTACGCAAGGGCGGCTTGGCAATAGCGGAGAGTGGAAAGGAGGAAAACATAAAGTCTGGAAGCCAATTAAAGCATTCAGATGAGCGACTCTGATTCCCGTTGGTGATGGAGCAACATATTGACATCACCAACAATAAATGTGGAAGTGGCTAAATCTGCAGGCAGGCATCATGGATTTGATCAGGTTGATTGTAAGTTATCAAGATTTGTTTTACAGTATTTATTTCATTTTAATTTGCGAGTGTGCTTTTTATCATATTAATTACAACCCAAAATCAGAAAAGGTTGGGACAGCAAATAAAACGCGAATGGAAAACGCAAATGAAAAAAGAAAGTAGTGATTTCCAAATTTACTTTGACTTGTATTTCCTTACAGACAATATGAACACAAATATTTCATGTTTTGTCTGCTCAACTTCGTTTCATTTGTAAATATACATCCTTTCCTGTCATTCAGACCTGTGACGCATTCAAAAAAAGTCACGACAGGAGCAGTTCAGGGCTAGTAATCAGGTAAATTGGTTAATAATGATGTGATTTGAAACAGGTGATGTTAACAGGTGATTGTAATTATGATGTGGTACAAAAGCAGCATCCAAGAAAGGTCTAGTCCTTTAGGAGCAAACATGAGCCGAGGATCACCAGTTTGCCAACAAATACATGAGAAAAATTATTTAAAAACAATGTTCCTTAAAGAAAGATAAGACATTTGGATATTTCACCTTCAATAGTGCATAATATAATTAAAATATTCACCGAATCCGGAGGAATTTTAGTGTGTATAGGACAAGGGTGAAAACCTAAGCTGAACTACCGTGATCTCCGATCCCTCAGGCAACACTGTATCAAGAATCCTCATTCATCTATAAGCGATATCACCACATGGGCTCAGAACTACTTTGGCAAACCTTTGTCAAGTACCACAATATGTAGTTACATCCACAAATATCCAGATAAATCTGTAACATGCCAAAATGAAGCCCTATGTTAACCCTTGACAAATGTAACTTGCACTTCTGTGATGGCACCATTAATGCTGAAAACTACATAGAGATTTTGGAGCACAATATGCTGCCTTCTTTTCCAGGGACGCCCATGCATGTTTTAACAAGACAATGCAAAACCACATTCTGCACACAATACAAAGTCCTGACTGCGGAGGAACAGGATACAGGTACTTGACTGGCCTGCCTGCAGTCCTGAACTGTCTTCAATAGAGAATGTGTGGCGTATGTTAAAGCACAAACTGCAACAATGAAGACCCTGTACTGTTTCCCACCTTAAGACTTGTTTGCAGGAATGGGACAAAATTACACCTGAAACACTTCATCACTTGGTGTATTCAGTTCCTAAATGTCTTTTAAGTGGTAAATGCTTTACTGTAACAACTTTTTGAAATGTGTTGCAAGAACCAAAATTAGAATACGAGTTTATTTATGAAAAAAAAAAACAATAAAAATCATGAGGAACAATGCAAATAATATTTGTTGTAGTGTCTGCAATGAAACACAAGTCAAAGTAAATTTAGAAATCACTTTTTTTTATTTGCATTTTCCATACTGTCCCAACCTTATCTGATTTGGGATTGTGGTTAATGTGTGTAACAAATGTTGTTCATTCATTAATTTTCTTTTCGGCTTAGTCTCCTTATTATTAATATGGGGTCGCCACAGTGGAATGAACTGCCAACTTATCCAGCACATGTTTTTTTTTAATATAATAATTTTTTCGGGGTTTTCACCTTTAATTGATAGGACAGTAGAGATATTGACAGGAAAGTTTGGGGAGCAGAGAGAGGGGAGGGATCAGCATAGGGACATGTGGCAGGAATTGAACTCGGGTCGCCGTGAGCACCACTAACCACTACACCACTGGCGCCAACCTAGAACATGATTGACGCAGTGGATGCCCTTCCAGTCGCAACCCATCCCCGGGAGATATCCATACACACTCATTCACACTCATACACTACAGACAATTTATCTTACCCAATTCACCTACACCACATGTCTTTGGACTTGTGGGGGAAACCGGAGCACCCGGAGGAAACCCACACCAACACAGGGAGAACATACAAACTCCACACAGAAATGCCAACTGACCCAGCCGGGGCTCGAACCAGAGACTTTCTTGCTGTGAGGCAACAGCGCTACCGCGTCGCCCTAAATTTGTGTTATGATATAAAAATAAAGTTGTGTTGTGGATTCGATAATTTAAGCTGAAAGTAGGGTTATTATTGTTAACTAAAACATGAAACTCACTATAGAATGAAAACCAAACAGCAATTACATAAACCTAAATCTAAAAGAAAAATGCAAAAAAATCCCACACAATAACAATTTTTCTAAGCAAATTTACTCATTAAAAACTAATTAAAAACTTTACTAAAACTAAAAAGTAGATAAAAAAACATTAAAGTCACTGTGATCATATGAACCAGGGTAATTATTGTTAACTAAAAAAAAATTAACTATTGAAATAAAATAAACAATTACTTAAACCAGGGTGGCACGGTGGCTCAGTGGTTAGCACTAGCTATGTTTCCATCCACCTATTTTTAATGTGCATTTTGCATATGCGCATAAAACACAGGTTGATGAAAACTCCATGATGCGCATACATTTTGAAAATGCGCATTAAAAACTTATAAACTTTTTATTCGATATGAAAAGATGCACATAAACTACGATGGAAACACTTTTAGTGCACAAATTTCAGTATGCGCATTAAAAAAGGTCATGTGATTTCGTAATAAGAGATCATGTGATAATCAAAATGTGTGTAAATGGACACACCAGCAGGCTGAGCACACTGTAAAACATCTGAAATGTTGTTTTGGTCATTCTAAAACGCCTTACGTTTAAGTATTAGTGTTGTTATATTATTAATGACCTCCAGTAAAATATTTGCTGGAATACCTGGTGGTTCATTCCCCGGTGGCGACCTCTGAAATAGAGATGAAGCCAAAGGAAAATTAATAAATGAATAAATTACTTTAACCTAAATTTAAAAGAAAAATACCAGAAAAATGAATATTCATTTAAAATAAATTAATTAATTAAAAACTAATTTAAAACTATACTAAAACTAAAAAGCTAATGAAAAAACAAACATACAAGTCATTAAAAATAACAATAATTAGTATAATTAGTATAATCTAATAGTATATTAATCATTCTTAAATAACATTTATTTTTTAAAAATTAAATAATCAGCACAAATGATATAATAGTCATTAATAGCACAGATATGATCAAAATATGATCAACAATAAGCAGCAATTAATTAGAATTAATATAGAATTTACTGTTAATTCATGCACATTAACAGACGCTGTAAAAGTGTTATTATCTGTTATTATGTGTGTGTGTGTGTGTGTGTGTGTGTGTGTGTGTGTGTGTGTGTGTGTGTGTGTGTGTGTGTGTGTGTGTATATATATATAAATCTTAATAAT